>NC_143549.1:190176184-190332920 GCF_054136105.1 Typopeltis vanoorti | reverse complement strand
AGCTACAACTGGGCGTGAGCGAAAAATAACAAAACTGAAGCGAGGATTTAAGACAAACTTCAACATGCTCAGGTTTTAGATTACTTAAGTGATGCGCTATTGTCGAGTCACAGAGCCGTTTCCTCCCCGTAATTCTGTGATCCAGAATGGATACGTACATATTTTGTTGTTATCAAGATGAAGAAAGCATCGCTGCTGTTTATATTTATTGCGATCAACAGGGGGGGGAGAGAAATGGTGGCCTTCAACTGCTCCTCGAGTACATTAGTATCATCCGTGCAGTCACAACGTTGTCCTGAAGACAAACATGATTTTATGTCACTTCGTGTTGCGTTATCCACCCCTGTTTTGTTTTATTTGTTTAGTGTAATGAATTCGCAGAGGCCGGAAAGCATTTTGAAAGCATCTTTGTCACGGCGAAATTCGTGTTGATTTAACTTCATTCAAACCCCCAGAATTTGGTGTATTTGACACAGAAAGTTTGCTGTCGTTTGTGACACTTTGTCGATCCTGAAGTACTCGACCTTCGTAGGTCGAGTACTTCCAGGATGCATGAAAGTTTTCCAAAATGATTTGACTAGATGGAAAGATAGATAGCGGATAAGACCCGCACTCGCTCCCACATGCACGCTTACACCATGATGAGGGATTTCACCACGATTTTCTAATGAAACCTTCTTTTTTCCCTCCCCGGAAATGACGTCACTACTTTCATTGCAGAAGGCTGTCTCATCAATGGGCCTTCAAATCCAGCAAATCGTAATTTTTAATTAAATAAAAAAAAAAAACGTCATTAAGGAGTACAATACAGCAAACGTGAAAGAATGAGAGAGAGAGAAAAGCCTGTGAATGATCAGATTGACGATTGAATGTATTTTGCATATACCACTTTCCCTATGAAAGAAATGGGGGACTGACTCAAGGTCAAGGGCGCTTAGAAATGGGGACGCATCGTTCCGGAGTGGCCAAAATTTAGGGAAGCGATGCCTCGTCGAAACCAGTAATAAAGATCTTAAAAAAATAGTAAGAATAATACGTACGATTAAAAAAAGAAAAGAAATGGGCCGGGACGGTCAAGTGGTTTAAAAGAGAATTGTGTGAGGGATCATTTGCCACCCTATAAAAAAGGGGGCGTTTATCCGTCTGTTGAAAGATCAAAATTACCATTTATTTATTTTATTTAGTGGATTTTGATATCGCACTGATTCATTTTTATTACTTTGTAATCATATTTGACATCTTAACTCACCGCTCATGTCCTCTTATGTTTCACAGCTTTTTATTAACATTCAGAAAAGAAAAAGTAGGGGGGAAGGTTACTGACACATTCGGACCGTAAAAAAAAATAAAAAGCCACAGAACCATATTTGAGAAATCTTACATATTTTTACGTGTTTTTTTTTTTTAATGAAAACAAACAAAACTCCGATTTAAAGAAATAAGACAAAAGTATTAAAAAAAAAAAAAAACTGTGTTTATAGTGAATTCTCGTAATTCATTTAGCAAAAATTGTTGCAATTGTCGCTTTAACAGCAGCGGGTAAGTCTTAAAATAAAATTAATAAAATTAATTTATGAACAGCTGAGGTGCTATAATTCTAAATCTGCGCCAAAACCACAGCACGTACAAGCTGCGTCTCAAATGACGGTGCGAAGCGAAAATAATTTTACTTTTGAAATTGACAAAAAATCATTTGGTGAAAAAAAGAATTGAGTAGCCGGAAGTAGACAATACAAGGGGCCCCTAAGTCGCGAATGGTTTAATAACTTTTTTTTTATTAATTATTCCTATTATTTATTGTTATAATGAAATAAAGAACCTGCTTAGGAAAACAAACCACATCGTGTCAGTGCCTTCCATTTCGGCTTCACATACGACATTCCCCTGTTCAGGTTGTAGCACCTTCATTTCCACGCAAATGTTCTCCTTCAACTGTCTGTTTATCTTTTCCTTCAGAAGAAGAATGCTGATTTTCAAAATAAAATCGCACGATTTGGGTTCGTTGTTGGGTAGTGAACTTTTCCACGATTAATTTCCCGAATTTTTCGTAGAATATCTAAAAAGAAAAAACAAAAAAGTGATTCGCATTTTAAACCCTTATGGGACACCCCGTGCATCGATCTGGTTACCTCGCTGACGAAAAGAATGACAGTTTTCTTATTTAGGAAAATCAAGTATTTCGTGCTTCAACTTCTAACTAGAAACATTAACAGACAATTCTTGTGCAAAACACTTTTTCATTGGATTTTTTAGCATAGAAATATGCTGTGTGAATGGCAGCCATTCAAATGGAAGTTCTGTGGTTTTCGTGCTATTTTTAAAAGGACCTGAAGTTTTAAAAAAATCATTTTTTCAATAAGATTGTAATGATCATCTTTTTTGCGGGGGCGGAGGATATTTCTGTATTTTTCCAAAAAAAAAAAAAACAAAACCCCCACCTTTCAGAACGCAAGTTTGTGAAATGAACAAACTATTTCTACTCTCATAGTTATCACTCAAGGATGCCAAAGGCATTCACACCATTTAATGCACCAAGTAACACTCCCATTCGGCATAATCTTTAAAAAAAAATTACTTTATACCAATGTTCATGCTGTTGTTCAACAAACTTCCCCATCAACTTTTTAATTTGGTAACAACTAAATTTCATCGAATAATGACTTTTTTTTTTTTTTTTGTCTAAATAAATGTAATGAAAAACAAACAGGATTTAAATTTATTTATGAAATGAATCCAAGTGAAAATCCTTTGCTGCCTTACCTAACAAAGGTAGATAGTTATTGATTAGGCAGAAATGCAAAAGCAAAGTAGGTCAAAAGGGAGGGAACTCATTGAGAAAGAAAAAGGAGAGACCATTTCTGAAAAAGAGGGAATAATTGGCCAATTCCGTCAAACGTGCTAAAAATAAAATAATGTGGAAGGCAAGCTATAAGAGCCAATTATAGTTTTGCCTCCTAAGTATCAACATTTGATTCAATTAGATCATACGTGGATCTCAGTGTTTTTTAATATATATATATATTCTCATTATTGAAGTTTTCTGCCTTAGTTTATTGATATATATATATATATATATATATATATATATATATATATATATATATATATATATATATTGTTTTTTTTTTTTAATTTCATATTTCTTTTCATATATTAGGATTTATTCTGTACGATTTCATACATGTTGACATTGATGAGGTAATACTTGGTTGGATACATCCAATATTATGAAAAAGTATAAAAGAAAACACAAGCTAAACGATCTAACTATTTTCAAATCATCATTTTTATTATACTCGTGGTGTGTATGGGTGTGTGTGTATATATATATATATATATATATATACACGAGTATAACAAAAATGTTCTCTCCCGTTGTATCAAGGATGTACCATATAGCTCAGAATCAAGTAATCTTGATAGTAAGACGAGAATAATTTAAATACGTTCTCTAAGCTGTAAACTGTACCGTATGTCTTACAACCGAACAGGAAACTGCCAATTTTGACATTTTAGCTCGAGCAGTCATGAACCCATACTACAAGTGCCTGTTGCGAGTCCAAACACATAAAAATGATAATCAGTGAGAACTATTCCAGTGGCAGAAGATATCTCCGGTGACATTTTAGGGTCATCGAAAACACGACAAATAATTTTAAAACTAATCACTCTTTATATTAGGTACTAGGCATGGCATTCGGAATTTCTAGTTCTTTTTACAGGAAGCTTCTTAATGGGATCCATTTTCGAATAATATTTTTCGAGCGGAGTTTATATGAATAAAACTCTTGATCGAATTAAGGTTTTTAACCGAAGTTATTGGTTATTGGTAAGTGACTACTGTATTGTGATATTTCTCAATCAAGCCAACGAATCGCATCTCATGTTACTTGGTTATTAATTCTGTGCCATTGGAAAAGTATGTCGAAAGCTATGCATGATCATTAAGCTTGCTATACATAGCAACGCTTCTCAACATGCCTTTAGCTGTCCCACTAGCTTGTGGCGAGAGGATTTAACACAATCCTCAAATAACAAACTGTCTAAATATAGATTTAACTGGTTTCTTCTGATTTTTTTATGATCATTATAAAAATTTTGTTGTATTCTCTTCTCCGCTATAAAGTACATGATCGTGATTCCGTAATAATCGGCAATTGTTTCAACAAAAACTGACCTGTGTATGATACAGAGATGGTATGAGTCATCATGAAAGATAACAGTGAGAGTGATCTAAGTTCAACTCGTTCAGTACAGATAAAAAATCGAGAAAATTCGTATGATGATAAATATCAAATGGACCAAGGATTTGCTCTGAGCAATATTTAAACAAAAAAAAAAAAAAAAAAAAAACGAACTGGCAGCTTTGTAACTAACAGTTTTTTATTTATTTATTTTTTTCTTACTCTTGCTCAGGAAAGGTCGTAGACCTGTTAACATTAACACCGTAGGTGGCGCTAAGCTTAGAGCGATAATCTGCTCTAAGAAGCAAACATGAAACTTTTATTTTATTTATTTATTTTTTCCCTACAACACTTTAGTCCTGCCATAAGTAGGATGGTGTGTAGAGGGAGGGGGGGGGGTGAAATTCATCGTTCACTAAAGATATTCACAAACCTGCATGTATGCAATGGAACTGGAACCCGCAGTACGTTGACAGAAGAGCAGATAAGCTAACAACCCCTCCCCCAATTATACACGTACATATTAAAAATGAAGCATCCTACGAAAGCCTTTGATGGCTTCATTACCTCCATGCTAATCTAAGCAGTCGTTTATTACACGATTTAATTCATTTGGAAACTCGCATACGCTTAAACGAATTCTCGGCATTACGCCGATTTTCACTAAAACGATGGAAATATTTTTAACCTTTAACTTCTTCGTTGAGTCACCGCCAGATGTCACACCATTCTCCAGGCAATGATTGATCATAAAGGGAGGTAATGTTACTCGCTTTTTTATTTTTAATTTCGGATTTATTATTAAAGTAGACCATCCAGAACATTAACCGTATCGTGTAATCAAACAGTACGCATCTTAAGCGAACATTATAATATCTTATCGAGTTCAATGGACGTACGGAATATCGAGATGTATTTCTTTATCCGACTCAGCGTGACGTTTTTTTGACTTGGTTTAGTTGAAAGTGAAGGAACAGTTTTTCTACTTTAAAGTTGCTCAAGTTTGATGCAGTTTGTAAAACTTGTTGTTTCCATTTACGCGTCCTTGATTGTTATGGGTTTAGTGATCGTTGCGAAATATAAAGTGTTTTTATATTAATTACTTTGTTTTCTTTACGTAATTTATGTGATTCAGTAGTCAGTTTCATTAATAATCAAAAAGTTGGCTAAGTGGCAAGTCTTCTGGCGATGATCGAAAGCACAGAATTGCGAAACCTAAAACTGAACACAGAAACGTTGGAGAGTTTTAAATAGCGACGTTGTGTTATTAACAACCAAGTTGAACACATTAACGGGTGAATCCGGGTTAATAACAAACTGGAAACGTTTTCCATTCTTCAAACAGAACTTGACTATTTTTCTCTAAATTTTAGTAGAGGAAAGGTAATATTACCTTTTGCTGTATGCAAATTATTATAAGACATGTCCGTACTTTTACAATTATTCAATGCTTAGAAAAAAAAGACAGTTTTCGGTGCTAAAATGCTACCGACGATGGAGAAAAACAAAATATTAAAAACGTAAACGCAGAATTATTGGCAACATAATAATGTATTAAACAAGGATTTCATTTGAACTCAATGGATGAATTTGGATTATTCCAAATTTCATAAAATTTGGAATTTTATGAATTTTATCATTTTTTATTATTTATTTATTTTTTTCAGTTGATATTCATCTAAGGCACTGTTTCTCAACGTGGGGCGTACGCCCCACAGGGGTGTACTTTGAATATTTTGGGTGGCAATTAGAAAATGTACATGTACATATTTATATTATACTTTTTCAGAATTTGGATGACTATTATGCTAGAGGGGGGGGCATCAAAATCTTTGACACGTTGAGGTGGGCATGATTCAAAAAAGGTTGAGAAACGCTGATCTAAGGTCACAAAGCTCTGATCAAAAAAAGAAAAAAAAATTAGATGACTGTCAGGTACCAACAACAAGGGTTCTGTAAATACGTAGCTATAGAATAAATAAATAACAACAATTTGCTGTTTAAAAATAATAATAATAACTTTTAGTTCGGTTTTATTTTGACGAGCAGAAAAAATGTCCGCATGCTCTAATGTAGTCTGGCTGTAATTAATTCTGCAGTTTAATTAACGAAGTCGATAATTGATTGATATCCACAGTAAGGAAATCCGAACGTTGTCCCGAACTAAAGACTGGCGAGCAGGTTTAAGCGAAAATCGTTCTGTTAATGAGCTCATGAAGAGGCAAACTGTGCCCAAGACGACGCTGCACATAACAGCTCTTTTGAAGCTGACAATGCAAACACTTTGTAATGCGAAGGGATCAGCAGTTAGCTGTCAGCATTAAACATTTGGCTGCAAGCTTGAAGGGTTCCAAGATCGTGGTCAACATGCAGGTCGTGCATTGGAAAGAAATGCACGACTTACTTCTGCAGATTGAAGATTTTCTGCGGGAATGAAAAAGAAAAAACAAACCCGATAAGACACCTTTGTCAGTGACGTACTTTACGAAATACATAAAAAGAAGGAATGCCTATCGATGCAAAGAATCTTTAAGATACCATTTCTTCCGTTCGCAGGTCATTGAACATTCTAACTATCAATTCCTCCGCTACCATTAACAGGCGATTTTTAAGAAGCAATTGTCACCATATCGAAACCTCACAAATCTTCGGAAGAGAATGATTCTATTCAACGAGTTTTGTTCATTTCGAGTTGAGTCCGATGAAGAATGAATCGAGAATGAGAATCCAAAACACTGAAATGCAAATTCAAATTTTTAAAAAATGGTTGGATGGAAGAATGGCCCAAAATTCCGATTGAGCGCTATCGCACGCTTGTGGAAATCATGCTTCGTAGGATTGCTGCATTCATCGCAGCGAAAGGAGGTCCTACGTCTTATTAAGGTCATTGCTGCTTGATCCTCACACTACGGTGTCCTTTGCTAGGTACAACAGCAATTTGCTTATTATTATTTTAGAAAATTAAACAGTACCGAAAATAGAATTTTGATGACTGACAGGGATGGATGTGACGCAATATGGGGTTGGCAACTAAGTTTCAAATTTAGTACTCAGTTTAAGATCCGCACAACTTCAAAACATTAAAAATTCGAGTTCAACAACTGAAAGTTTAAACGTTTCAGAATAATGAAAGCCGACATAAATATTGCTTTAATAAAATGAATAAAAAACCGAAGAAATTGGCGAGATACTCTTCGCGTATAAATGGAGAGTTTAAGATAAAACTCCAAAAAAAGTATCTTCCAATGCCTTTTTTATTTGCTATAGGGAGTACGTAGAACCCTTTACCCTTAACACAGTTTCAGAAATCGTGAAGCCGATAATAGATCTCGTATTTCAAGTTCATAAAGGCAACCGAATGAGAGCGCGATACGCAATTGCAGCCATATTGTGATCCTAAATCCAACTTGTATTGCTGTCTGAAATAGTGCGAGTCCAATTTTCTGAATTGCGGTAGGGGACGAGAGGGGTCCTACTTTACTGCATAAAGGATGAACTGATGCGAAAACGCTATTAAAAATGGAAAAAGTTCGTCTAATCGGCGACTAGAAGTAAAATCTAATCCATACCTGTTTTTTTTTTCTTTTTCGGCACTCTAACATTATGAAAATGCAAAAAAAACTTCCATGTCTGCACGTACACGATGTACAGAGAACAACAGTACGTACTGATTGTACACCACCAGCAAGTTTTTATTAGAATAAGTTTGCAACTCTTGTTTGGTTCGTTAGGCTGCAACAATAATGAGCTCGTCCAGTATAATCGATGCCAAATATAATCATTGCTTGGTACGTTTGAGAGTGTAAAGCTCGAGCTGATGTTTAGATTTCTTCATCATCACTTTCGCTTCCATTGATGCGTATATCAGAAAACCCGAATGGAAAAGTGTTCGCACCTTCTTGATAATCTGCTGACCTCCTACGATGTTCAGATTCTCATTGTAAATATTTGAGTTGTTAGAATGTGTTTTCACCACGTGGCATTCGTTCTTTTGTATTAGTTGGTTTTCTCGTGTTATTCTTCACTGAAACAGAATACACCCGACCCCAAATCTTGCTTCGGTTTCTCCTGGTTACTGGATAGTCTCTTGTTCTTTCTTTCTTTCTTTAAAGCGATATATTCTACGTGTGTGTGTGTGTTTCTCTGCTCATTCTCGTATAGCGGAATTTTTATATTTACTGAACTGATTTCTTCTTCTAGAATTTCTCTGAAAGTGCGATTAAAACTCCCCCGGGCCATTTGAGAATTACTTTGACATAATTTATATTAATCAAGATTTTTTACAAAAGTGAAACCTTAACAGCCAAGAATGTTAAAGAATGAAAAAAATATAGAAGGATGACAAAGATCTTACTGAAGCAGCAGGAAAGATACATTTGGTTTGGGGTCGTTCTATCATCATGATCATCATCATCACATTTTTGATATGTACTCTCAAAGAACGTACAGGACACTCTGAAAGTACTCCACGATTCAGTTTGTATTAGTACTTCATCCTCCAAATAACCTCTTATTGATCACAACTCCAATAGTGTGAAATCTTATCTTTCGATCTTTCAATGCGCTTCTAACTGCATTAATCCACATAATCTTCCTCTCTTTTTTTTCCCCTGCATCCTGGCACGAGACCTCTCTCATTTTCAAGTGACCAACACACCACTTGGATCAGCTCTGTTCACACGAACAATGTCCCGTCCTTCCTAATATCTTGATTTTAATATTATTCTGCTACAGATATTGCTATTCCCCCCCCCGTCGTAATGTTTCTTTGAACTCTCATTTGTGGTCTCCAATCTTCGATCAACTGTTTTATTTCTAACCCAGCTCTCAGATCCATTAGGATTGCTTCGAACACTGTCTTGTATACAATCAGTTTAATGTTTGGACTAATTTCCCTCTTATTTCATACAAATGTATTCAGTTGACTTCGTATCACACCGGTTTTTCTTATTCTATTTGCTATTTCCAAGTTTAATTAGCTTGCTTCACTAAAATTGCTCGTAAAGGGCTTGAAATGTCTTATTTTACTTGTCTGTAGATTTCCCACAGGGGGCAGATCTAGACAGGAGGAAAGTGGGGCATTTGCCCCGGGAGACAACTTAATAAGATAGCAAACGCGAAACAGAATCAAAATTAGAAATACGTAAAATAACAATCCTAATCGCATCGCCTTGTAAGAAGATGAACTTGGTGGCTGTGATTTCGGTTTACTCTCGTCAAATGAAAATTTAATGTTTGACTTTTATCATTCGATGCAACGAAGCTTTTTTTTTTTAAGTTTGTAGTATTGCCAAAATAACTTATAAAGGAAAAAATTCGCTCAAATGATTTTTGTTATAAGATAAAATGGTATTTCAATTAAAACAAACACACGTAAAAAAAAAAAAAAAAATGGTATTTTATAAGAAAAATATTACAAGGTGGTATTTTAGGCGGTTTCTGGAACAGAGGTACATATGGGATGGTCATCTTAGAAGTTTTGTTTTTTTATTGGCTAATAAGACAGAATTCTTTGTAAATATTCTGAAATTTGCTTACTAAAGAGTATAAACGTAAGCATTCACGTAAATAAAAAAGGAGGAATTATAGCACAATTATTGTTTTATTTGAAACCGCCATGCAGGGTGTATTTAAATTTCCAATGAAAGAGCAAACGTACTTCATTCACAGGCACAAATGATCACGAAGAGCGAGTATTCATTTACACGATTGTAAACGGAAATGACGTGCGCCAGTTTCTTGATAAAAGTCCATAATTAAAAAGAAAATATCACTATGACCAAATCATAGATTCGTTCGTCGAGTAAACCCTCAATTTAAAATTATAAAAATACTTTTTTTATATTTTTTGCTCGCTTTGTACTTTTTTGTTGTTGTTGTTGTTCCAAATCCAATGTAAGAAATGTGTAATTTCTTACACATCTTCCTTGGCCCGAAGTGCAAAAGATTTTTGCTTTAAAAAAAAAGTTTTGAAACTTGAGGATAAGGGCGACAAAAATTGGTCAATACCCCTTTCCACCCCCTGTAAACTCTCCAAGCCATTTTTGGTTTCCCATGCAGGAAGATTCTTCTCAATGTTTCTGTCTATTTTCACAGTCTTTGTCTTTTTGTTAGGTCTTCTGAATTATGCAAAACGTTTCCAGTGCATAATCCATTTTGGAGCATTTCTGGTCGAATTTCATCCACTTCAGCTGTCTTTCCACATTTCAGGCTTTTGATGACTTTTTCCCCCACCTCGAATATTGTAATTTACTCCTGATTGCATTTCTCTTGAATATTTTCTTCTGTAACTTCTTGTTTCGTGGAATAGTCTTTCAAAGTAATTGCAAGCATCCGGAATATCTTCACCTTCAGTTATAATGTAACCTTAATAATCTCCGATTCCTTTTGCACTTCTCTTTCCTCCACACACGAGGTTTTTTTAACAGCCTCTGGAACATTTCCCCGCCTCCCTGATTCTATCTTCTTAGAGTCTTTCCCTGAATTTTGTTTAGGCTACTTTTACACAGCTTTCTCACATTCATCTTTGTCTTCTCTCAGACTGAGTCAATGAATGTTTTCTTCAGCGTCTGCCACTGAGTCTTCAGGGTTTGATTTTTGTTTTCAATCTCTTTCTCCGTTTCTTGCACAGTATTTATGTATTTGAGTCTACAATTCACCTCCAAAGCTGTTCGACTCTGATTCTTCTTAAAACTTTTGCGCATATTTTATTTTTAATGAGATGATATTAATTTTTCAGCTCACAACTAAATGGTGGTTACTTATTGTTTTAAATGTCTTGTATACTCGAGTGTCCGGAACCAGTGTGAAGATATCTCTAATATAATAAATAAGACTTCTCTTACTTCTTGGTGTCTTCTTTCCATTTGAATTTCTGCATATCTTTATGTTGGAATATGAGATTAGTAATAATGACTCCACGTCCTGAAAATAAATCCAGCAGATATACTTACCAGTGTTATAAGCTTTGCCGATTTCTCTAAATTTTCCCAAAACATTTCTATGTATATCAAGTATTAACTTCCTACTCTGCTATTAAGACATCCAACGAGGACCAAATGTTCCTTCTTATTTATATCGACTTCCTTTTAATGGCTCGAAAAATTCCTCTAGTTCTTCTGTGAGACCGTATCCACAAATAAGTGTCATTGTTCAATTTCCCATTTTGATATTTGCCCGCCCATCACTACTTGATTATGCCTACAATTAAAGAAGATTATCCTCGTATTTAGTGTTGAATATTACTCTTTACTTTTCCCGTTCATTATTGTTTGAATATAACATCTTGCAGTTGTTTTTCGAAGAGTTCACCTGTTTCTGTCTTCTTTCTTTCACTAATAACATTAACTGGGTATCTATAATACTTGTCTAATTCTTCAGTAATTCCTTTTCTTTCCGTTGATATCTCGAATTCTTCCGATGACAATATGTTTGAGTTTGTTTCAGTAGCTGATTTTCACGGTCCGCTCAGGTTTCCAGATGAAAATAGCGGCGGGGTGGGGGAAGGAGCAGTCGGCATGACATTTTCATCTTGTTCCATAATCGTCTTTTGATTTAAGCCAATTTATATTTAGTCAGATAAGTCCCAAATTGCCAACCCATCTTCGTTCATCCAGGATTCAGGTGGATAGCTACCAGCAGAATGCACCGCGAGAAGACCAAGATTGAACATTAGGGCAGAAGCCTCAGTCGGTTCTCCACATTCCTTAGAAGACTATATGTAGAGGCCTCCCTCCAGTTATTTGGCTTCGATCTTTAAGCTGCCCCATTCTACGTTGAGCTGATCAAATGTTAAGCCACACAGTTTTTTTTTTTTACCTGAAGTATGAATTGTAATGGTATATGAAAGTAGTTTCCTGCATATGTTACATTAGTTTCGTGTATATATATTTCCTGTATATATATTATAAAACAGATTTCCACACGATCTTCCAGCGAGTTGCAATGCCGTTCTGGTTGGCTGAGTGAAAAGCGCCTTCGCTATTTCAATAGGTTCTGTGTTTAAATTCCATTGCGAGCATCGATATTTGGGGTGTCTTTAGAGGGGAGGGGGAAGATGAACGGAATAATTTGAGACCATCACCTTGTTTATTGGAAGTTTGCAGTGGCTTAAAAATGTTTGATGTTCGGTCTCTGGAATAAAGTTTCCAAAATATCTTAGCTCATCCACGGACTAATGTAGTATAATATTTTGTGGTTTACATGAAAGAAGTACATCCTCCTCATTAACATGCAGAAGTCTGCAAATGCTAGATGCCAAAGCTATTTCTGAGATGCGTATAGCGTTGCTAGGTGTGTAACGATTTGCGGAGAACTGGCATTTGTATGGAGCTGCTTACTTTTTTTTCCCCATAGAGAACTAGATCTTGGCCACTGACTGTTTATATTATGTATTAACTGTTGTAGGTTTCCCACCGTGTATTCTTTGATAACGAAAATATAGTCCATTATACCTGAGCCAACATTTCGGACGACGAGAAGTCGAGTTGATTCTATAAAGAAAATACTGAGTGCATCGCTAAGTCATTTAGCTGCTGTCGTGTCTTTTGCTTGCAAGGAAAATATTTTACCCTCTACACTGCTCGAAACGAGTTCCTTGTTTCTTTCTTTACGAACTTCGGTGTATTAGGTGCTCTAGGACTGTTAGGACTCACAATAAACAGCAAGTAGTTAGTTGTGCAATCTGAAAGCAAGTATTAGATTCGTTTCGTCCTTCTATCTATCTAGATTTCACTGATATTCAGAATCTGGAAATTACTTATTAAAATTTTATTTGAATTTTACTTCCCCAGGGGGGGTTCATTTTCATTTCAATACATTTATTTTTATTGACAAAAAGGTTCGAAACTGCATCCATAATCCAGCAGGTGGCGAATGTAAATGAATAAAGTTTTGCATTTCGGATCTCGATTAATTAAAACGTGTTGGGTTCTTCCAGTTGGGCTTTTTGTAGTGACAAATTAAGAAAAACAAAAATATTTGTTCAAGAAACGTATGCTAAAGAACGATTCGACATTTCTCGAACCGAACTACTCGTGCATGCGTTTCTGCCACCCACAGAGTTCTTTGAATAGCGGGAATCAGACGCGATCACAGCGGATTCTTGCGAAAGCCACGAAAATATCGACGAGTGAAATACCACAACCAGAGTCCGTTTTGAATGTGTAAACAACTGTTGTACTACAATCCTTTTTAACCTTATGTTCAAGACTCGATGATTCTCTCTCTCTCTCTCTCTCTCTTGCTATTCCTGAACTGTTTTGATATCAAATTTCACCAAAACAATTCGAAGTAATTATTAAACTCTGACTGGGATAAATTCAAGGAAACTTTGGTATTTAGAATCTCGACTGAAA
This sequence comes from Typopeltis vanoorti, assembly GCF_054136105.1. Lineage (NCBI taxonomy): Eukaryota > Metazoa > Arthropoda > Arachnida > Uropygi > Thelyphonidae > Typopeltis > Typopeltis vanoorti. The sequence continues at coordinate 190,319,380 of NC_143549.1, read as the reverse complement.
CTGTTCGAATAATCTCAATTTTAACTTCAGTCGGATAATTTTTCGAGGCGAAAGTTTTGCGCGACACAAAATGACGCCTGCAATTCACGATGCGTAAAGAGCGTTTCTGGATTCAACTGTTGTGAATGAACGCTATTACCAATTGCTTTTATTTATTTATTTTTAATTTCTGTAACTGTGTTACAGAAATTAAAAAAAAAACATGATCAGGACATTTCTAAATGATACGCGCAATATTTCGCTGTAAAAGAATGAGTCCTGAACCATTACGGAGTAAAACTTTTTTACTCTCGAAGTAAAAAAAAAGCCTCGTTTATTTTATTTTATTATTATTTTTTTAATAAACAGACCAGTGTGGCTCCGCAGTCGTTCGTAATCACAGGAGAGAACATTTTGGCAGTTCGTAGCAGAGATGCTTTCTAGTGGAAAACCTCCTTATAAATATGGATCCGAAACGGTTTTATGGTGTTGCCGTTGTTTGAATTAAAAAAAAAAAATACAAACGATAGCAGCTTTATGACCCTTCGGAATGGTACTCATGTTTACGTGATGTTTTCTGCTCAAAGTTTTTTTTTTACTCGAAACCTGCTGTTTCTCGAGTTAGTCTTCATATTCGACGTCATCGTTTTCCCGCATGTATGAGATGATTTGGGTTGTAGATAGTGCTTTTTATTACACAATTTCTTCGTGTCCAGTAGTTCATTACATATATTTGGAATTTTTCATGTTGTGCTGTGTTCGCTGTAATCACAAATATGCCACCAATAAAACAAAGAAGAACTACTGGACACGAAGAAATTCCTTTCACGGAGTACGTCATCAACTGGGTTGGTGGGTTAGTTGAGCGAGTTGCTGGAGAACCAGAGGTGCGGGTTCTAATGCGAATTCCTTAACTGAGATCCCAGTTCTAGGTTCGGCTTCCAGGCACCTTTCGATATTTTACGATTTCTAAATTATACCTTAAATCAGCTTTCTGATGGCATAAAAAGGCAGAAAAAGCTAACTTCCAAACCTAGGATCGCACTTTGAGATTCTGCCTCCTTACACTGTACGGAAAATCTCTTATGAGCCCACAGAACACTCCTGCTATGCTTCGTGAGTTCTCATACGAAAATTGAAGGGCTTTACTACCCGAAAACTTCCCTCCCCCTTATTAAATCAAGAAGATAGAAGTGAGAAAAACAAATGACTGGTTAATCCCAAACGAGGGAACGCCTTCCCCCCTGTGGGTGCAAGGATGTGACAACACCAATTGTAGAAAAGCAGCTCGCACAATTCATCCCAATATGTAAATAAAGTGACAAGAATTAGGCCGCGTGTTCGGAAATGATGTTATACAAAGTTCGAACAAACCGGAAATAGCAAAACAATCGGGTTAATTTTTCCAAAAAGCCCTATTAATATTCAAAACATCCATTATTATAACGAAAGCGGTCGCTAATTTACAAGAAAACGTATTAACCTTTTTGTTGATTTAAGTGGTGCGATTTCCTCTTTGACTGGTGCAACAAGTTGCCCAACCGTTACTTATTATATCTTTCCTGGTATCCTTAAGCACACACGAAGAGAGAAATGTTGATGCAGCTTTCTCTTAAACATATTCCTTGTTTACGTGTAGTACTTGTAGGAAAGGTCGTGGGCAGGCGGTTCATAAGCATACAGAAAGGCGTCGCAGACGAATAGTTTGTGTTTTCTTCGTCAGAACAACAGTTTAAGCAATCGCTTTCAAAGCATTTCGTGCATTTAGGCACAGCGATCAATTACAGTCTCCAGACTCCCTCATTGATCTTTTTCCTCTGGGTATAGCGTGGCATTCTTTTGGAATATGAACCAATGCCGTATTTTTATTTAGATCATTTTTTTCCGAATTCCGTAGTGGGTTCGATTTTCAGTTCCTTTAATCTGGATTTCACTTTTGTCCAAGACTGTGTTACAATCACATGCTTGGACAAAACATATCGAGATGTCTGCTGTTCTTCTCACGAACTCTTTTTACCTTGTAGCAATTAGACCTCGTTTGCATGACCTGTGTTACTTCAGGTTCCCTTAAATCTACACAGACAGTATTGATCAACATCCTTCGCTTCAAAAGCAGCTTCTCTCTCCTCTTTTATTCCATCCACCTCTGTTTTTTGGATTAACTTTCCTCGCACTGTTTTCCCCCAAGAAATAAAACCTCCGGTTGTTTAAGAACTATTAAAAGGTTCATTCTTTCTTTCTAAACACTTGCTCACACGACCAACGAATAAACTTCCCCGTTTAGCTGACTGTTGTCGTTATTCCGTTTCTACCGATGGTCCAGCTTTGTTGTGGAATATTTCAGCAAAAGTGTTTCGACGATAACTTAAAAGCACTTTACGTCTGTTTATATTAAGTACGTTCTTTACTTTTGCGTCTCGTGCAATCGCTAATGTTGATGCACACCAGTTAGTCCTGTGTGTGGCCATCCAATTGTTCTACGTTCAAAGCCACGCATGTGGACACGAATCAAGTACAGGCAGGATTTGTGATCTTAGTGATATGGAATATATATATATACACGATTCAATTTATATGTAATCATTATAATAATTCAGTAGTAAACAGTGCTGACGTATATAACCGACGCTAATAGAGATGCGACCATCGCGTCTATCCCTGCTCGTTTTGCAAAGTTGTTTCAGCTAGCACGGTAAGAATTACACAATACAGTAGGATTAGTATATAATTTGTTTTTTGTCGGACTTCCCCCCCCCAAAAAAAAAAAACATTTCGGACTGTAATCTGGTGTGTATTACACTCGCAATGTAGCAACGATCTACATTTAGCCTTTTACCTACAACACCTACAGGTATTTTTCTCGCGGTTATTACAAATAATTGTTTTAAAATTAAAAAAAATTATTTGTAAAAATCTTTTAATATAATCTCATACTAATTTCGTATCAGAAGTTAATACGATGAATATTATAGCATAATCATCTCTGTCTGTTTAAATACTTGCGTCTTCATTTCAGTCTTGAGAAAAATGGTAAGAAATTAATCACAAACGAGGCTTTCTCACTGGTGGGGGAAGGATATTAAAAATATCCGGTGCAGGGGAGCGATTTATTATAACATGCAAATACATGTTCTAAGAAGTTGGGGACAGTATATTCATAGATGGTATAATACTATAACATCCCTTAAATCCTGTGCGTGGATCCCATCCATAAAAGGTTGTTAGCTTATCGTTAAATTTTAGTACAGTGGATGGACAGATGTTAGAGAATCCGGTAGCTTTTATTGTCAAGACCACACGTGGCACTTTTTCAAACGACTTCGGATCTTCATGTAAGCGGGGGTGAAGGTCTCATGGCGAGCAACGAAATCGTCTACCACCTATCTTATACTGAAAAAACGTATGTCAGGCAGGATTCAGACCTTTTAACTTGCTAGTTGAAGAACGATCACGTTGAAAAAAGCTTTCAAAGGTTGTTGCATAAATCAATTACATAAAATACAAATACACCAATAAAATACTAAGCAATCCATCCCTTCCCCTCTACACACAAAGAGAGAAAAAGAAGACGAGTGATCGGATAACTTCTGATCAAAGATATCGTGTTCCTGATTTGCTCCGAAACGAATGAAGCGAGGTGTAAAATAACTTTTCATTAGTTTCGGCCTATTAAGTATCGAATGAAACACATTTCATAAGTTTGGCTGTATTTGTTTACTTAAAACCGAATGCTTGTAAAGATATTCAATGGTCGGTTTACCGAGACGCTCTATATTAAATATTAACGAGAACCATCTTCAAATAGAGATTCATTAGATACGCCTTACATAGAAAGATATATCAGCTAGCATTTAGTAAGCTGATCCTCTGTCTGAGAACGCAAAATTAGTGCGGGCTATTCTAAATAATAACATGCACCGAAGCTGAACATTCCCTGGGGATATACCGCTTGCGAAATAACGACCTGCTGCGTTCTCCTTAAAGGGTGTAGTCTAGATTCACCGTGGCCCCATTCAGGGTAAGGTTGAAGTTCAGTACAACACCCCAGCTCGGCGATGCAGAATAAAACGCTTCTGCCCTTGTGAGGCACCTGTTGGGAAAGCCTACTTGCGATCGAGGTAGCAGTGAGTTAACCCGTGTTCGTCTCGGATTTTTCGAAGTATCTTCCTACGTACATTTCTGAATGTCTAACTCTTGCGCAAGAAACAGTGACATTTCGGCACGATCCCTTTACAAGCGTGGGAAGCTCCCGATCTCGTTGGCTGAAAATATTAATCGGAATACTATAAAGAAAATGTGAACGGAGTGAATTCTTCCAGTTGGATGAATTTGGATTTTGTCTCGAATATCAGTATTTGAATCCGTTCGCCATAATTCAGTTCAGTGGTGGACTCCCAATAATTCCACGTAGAATTTCATCTGTAAAAGGGATAAGCAGGAACTCGAAGTAATATTTTGGGTATAAAACGTTTAATGATCTTTAGATGAAGTCAACTTCGTTATGCTAGCGAGATCCAGAACTTGACTTCCGTGTTAGCCATTTATTTATGGGTGGTGTCAATAATATCCACGAAATAAACGAGCAGTTACGTAACGACCGCCGTAAACGGTGATGGTGGGTGGAACGTCGTTTGAACTTTATCATCTGATGAATGATTTCAGGTTTTGTAAAGTTTCCCGCGCCTCTTTCACGAGTTGTAAGTGGGTGACCAACGAGGAGGACGTTCCCCCTCCAAAAGCGTACGTGACATCTTCGATCACTTGAATCGGGAGTTCCCATTGGATCGCGGCAAAAGACTGCCGGCACCATTCGATCGCCTTCAAAGAGCTTCTCAGAATGGGATTTCGCTTTTGTAACGTACAGATGATCTCGTAGACCTCTGCCGTCATTAGCGTGTGGGCGGCCGACCGAGTCGGGCTGGCACCAGACAACGCGACGAACTATTCTATTCACGTGACCTGAGATGTTCAGGATGTGGAGTAGTCGCGTCCCTTACTTTATCTTTCTTTATAGACAGGCAGCGCACTAAAGGCATTCTTACTGACTGAATAGTTAATATTTATAGCGCAGAGGAAGATGAGAACGACATTCCAATAATACCCGAGTGGCACCAGCGTCTTGCGTAAAACTGCATTTCAAACGGAGAATGAGATGTTACGTACCGTGCAGATAATAGCTTCGTTTCGAAACAGGTGCTCTCAACGGTTTAGTATAATACTTCCCCCCACAGAAAACGACGTGGTGTCTGGAGACACGAGATCTTAATATTCCCTTGACCCTGACCAAATGAACAAAAACAGCCTTTTTACTTCTCTACGAACGTCACTACGCACGAAATATCTCTTTAATAAAATTGGATCTTACGTCAAACGTTACGCCATCTTCTTTTATCTTCTTTTATGTGTTTTGTACGGAGTAATAAATTGATGCTCCACGCGGGTAATTCTATCTTTCCTTCCTGGATGCTTGAAAACATCACACGTGTATCAGTATGAAGCGACCTGTGGTGATGAGTTCTCTGAGAAAATAAGAATAAATATTATTTTTCCGAAGATGTTGGGTAACAATCACTCGACGCAGAACTGGACCTAAGATTCACTCTGGATTATTATCATCGCCTATGAAATTGAGATCTGCCCCAAAAAAATATTTAAACTTTTCCTTAGTAGCATGTTGATAAGAACGAGTCTATTTCCACCGAAAACAAATATTTTCGATACAACATTCAAGCAAGTTCGAGTGAATCTAACTGGTAAAAGCGTAAAATTCTCGATAAAAATCTCAGGATCTTACTGTGCTTGTCAGAGTCTTAACATTTTGTTCTCATTTCTAATAAGACATCACAAAGACATCTTGTGTCTTATTAGACGGAATGAGAAGCCGAAAAGATGAAGAACTGATTCCTTCATGAAAGAGTTTGTAGCGGGGGTGATTTAACAAGGAAAAAAAAATCAAAATTGCAAAATTTGAATAGCGTCAACAGTTAGCTTTAATCGATGTGCACTTCCAGCAAAAGTATTTCGATAATGTAGTCGGATAATTGTAGCAATGCCTCTAATTTGGATAAAGGCTTGGTTCGATTCTGTGACGAACATTTTCTCAAAAAAAAAAAAAAAAAGGCGAGTTAACTAGTTTCATGCGAAGCGAAACAGATTTTCTTCCCTAATGACAAGGTCTGCGTACAAACAAACAAACAGACAGTAAAATTAGACAAGAATATCGCATGTAATGGCCTGAATAGAGTGTTCGTTACTAGCAGTCTAAAGCAGCGCTTCCCAAACTGTGGGTAGGTTTTGTTGAGGGGGGGGGGGGCGTGAAATGATGAAAACAAATTTACAACGTTTTAAGACTAAATAGATTTTTTTTCTTAAAAGAAACGTATTTAATTTTTATTATTTCTTTTTTTTTTTATTTTTTATATTTTCATGAAAAAAAAATCACACATTGGTGAGGGTTCGCAATTGCTTCGTGCGTATTTCGGCGCCTAATGAATGTTAGTAAATATTGCTTATTCATATAAGTTTCATTTCAAAGCCGAAATCCAAGAATCGCAGTTTCAAATATTTCACCTGATATTGACTTTTTGTGCAGCAGTATTGAAGCACATCCATCGCATTAAATTGTTATTAAACTTTTTTTTTATGTTTTTAATTCTTACTTTGTTTATTACTAATCGTTTTACGTTTCATGTGCTTGTACTGCAAATGGACAATAACAATATATCGATCTATATAAGATAACGTGCCACATCAAATGTGTATGCAAGATGCTAAAAATGTAATATTTGCATTATTCACTGAGTATGTTTTGTATTGAATATAAATACAATCTTCTTCTTCTACGCGTTATTCCCGCTTCCCATGCAGGGTTCGCGTGTTATTTAGATGCGACTTCTTTTTAGTACTACTCCCAACCGACCCGTCGCCTGGTCTGCCGCTGGGGGGGGATATGTTTTTGACTGTAGAGGCGTATGTTCATGGGGCCGGTTTGCGGGATGAAAAACGCCAGATAAACTGGCGGAAAAAAACCCTACTGACCGCGCCCAAGACCGGCTAACTTGGCTATGCCTGAGGAAGATCCTCAAATTCCTCACGTCTACAACGGGAATCGAACCTGGGACACTCCTTCCCCAGGCATATGGTTACGAAGCGCAAAGCCACTAGGCTAACCGCGCGGTCCTTTGAATATAAATACAATAACTATTATAATAATATATGCCTGTATTACGAATTTTTTCGAGGGGGGAACGTGAAATATTTATATTTTTTCATAGGGGGCCCTGACATCCAGAAGTTTGGAAAGCACTGGTCGAAAGGATAGAACCAAGATCTGTGCTGGGGTGGGATTGACTAGGTATGAACACCGAATTACAGGATAGAATTAATGTAGACCCGATCTAGGACAAAGAAAAAGTAAACCTCGATTAGTTTCCCTAAAATAGGAACTTTAAACAGTGGGGTTCATAGGTCTGCGAGCCAAGTTGTGGGCCGTCTCGAGATCCATATCCTCCCCTGAGCACAATGTCCACGGAACCATTTCTAGCAAATGTATGGCAGCGGCGTAATGAAGAACAGAGTATTAGTCTTCACTGTACTCCTCTCTCTCTGTGTGTGTGTGTGTGAGAGAGAGAGAGAGAGAGAGAGAGAGAGAGAGAGAGAGAGAGAGATTCTTTTTAAATAAACTATTTTTTTTTTAAGAATATGCTCTCTACTAGTAGCAACAAAATCAACACGTTAATTGCACGAGAGTTTCAAACTGACCTTGATCAATTATCATTCGGGTGTGCTGATCCTATCTTCGGAAATGTTTTTTTTTTATTATTATTCTCCTGGTTTTCAAGCCATGCTTGCAGTTTCGAGAGACTGTATACGGCCAGTTATACAGAGACCTGTAAAATTAAATCCGAAGCAGAACCTAAATTCCTAAACATGTGAATAATCGCAAACACGGCTCATAAACCAGTATAGTCGTTAAAAAAAAATTATTGAGGTCAGTTTGGAAATCTTGTTACATTGTTGTTTACTAGCTGATAGCATATTTGTAGACAATAGCAAAAAACTGGATTTAAAGAAAGTTACATTTCTCTCTTAATAAAATTAGCACTCACGTGTCTTCCACTCTTAGGAAAATCAGCATACTTTAAAACTGTGGTATTTATGAAACGAAGCTGACGGCTTGTCAAACCGATCTTCCAGCTCCAGTTTTTATTCTAAAGTGACTCTACTGAAAATAGTAACATTTTGAATCCGGACACTATTTTTATTTCGAAATTAAAAAAAATATTGTATTCAATTCGAAAGCTTTAGGTTGCGTTGTTTCGAATTCATTAGATCACGAGGTGAGATTGCCAACCACGTCGAGTCGAGTCTTCACAGTTCAGGATAGGATGCGAACCTCTAGAATAATTTTTCAACTCAAGATAAGATGTTTCTTTTCTTTTTTTATTGGGACCGCTGGTATTTACGGCACAGGAAAATTTTTATTGAATAACCAGCATTCCATGAAAAAGATCTGCAAAAGAATTTAACTGAAGTTCAATCCGCTCTTGACTCGATTAGAACTAACTACTTTATATAAAATTTCCTTCGCGAGTTTTATGCGTCTAACAGTAATAGTTTAAATAAATTTTTAATACTTTATATTCAAATATCCCGAAAAAAAGAGAATAAACTATTGTGAGTGAGATTGCCACTCAGTTTCTCCATAAAACACGAAAGTTGAATCGCATTAAAATCTCGCAGTCTGCTGAACTACAAGGAATGATAATTCAGTTATTAAAGTATTTATTTTCAATCCTGTTCCATGCAGTTATTTTTTAGGAAAATGTCGACATGGGTGAAGTGAAGAGATCGGTCTGCAGCTATTCCCGAAAAACCTTGCGGAAAAACTGGCGATAAAAAAAAAAAAAATGGAGATTTCTCACGAATCCAAATGATTATATAAAATAAGTTATCGACTTTTTTTATTATTATTTTCATTCTGTTGTTCATCTCATTCATAAGTATTTTAGTTCTTTCTTTCTTTTATATTCTTAGCTTTGAGGTATTGCTCATGGCAGTCACGAATTTCGTAGTAATCTGCTTGGAGAATGTCGGCCAAACTCGATAGCTCGATTTTTCAGATTGCGCATGCAATTCTTTGTAAATTTCGCATGGCAGATAATCGGTTTGTGGAGAGAAAATTGCTTAATTAAAGGGAAAAAAGTTCACTAAATGTGCCACTTGACCAGGGTAGTTAGTGTCATCAGTATAATAAAAATGTATTCAAATTTTCCCTCAAAGTCGCGAATGTTAAGTTTCAGCAAGATGGATTCATTCGAGGACGGATGGACACACATGACCAATATAATAGGTTTATTATTATTATTATTATTATTATTATTATTATTATTAAAGTATTTGAAGTATTTGATAAGATTTCTCTCAACAAAAGCTGATCATGCAGCATTTTCTGTAAACAACTTGGCTACTTCTATTACAATAATTAATCATATTTGCAATCTTGTGTTTATCGAACGACTTTTAAAAATAACGCTTGGCTTTCTTATAGGGCCGAGGTCTCCCGCTGGGCGACGATTGGCGTGGGTCTACCACCACGTTTTTACCTCCTGCAAGCTTTGGGTTTTGCCATCACAGAACAGACAAACTAACCAGACGCAATTATCAGATAACCTTAATTACTTTGGCGTGATCTTGAACAACAACAACCTCTCTCTCTCTGTCTGAGCTTGCCACAAATATGCATTCAGACTTTTTTTTATTCAGAAAGAAACATAGGAATAAGACAGCAAGAAAAAAAAAATGTATCGATTCTAACAGATCTTTATTTCCGTATGAACTTTGAATGCTAGCAACGCAACTGCAAGTTCTAGAGCTTGTAATAGAGCATGTAATGTTAATAATAAAAATCAAAAATCGAAGTTGTAAATATTGTTCCCAACTTTCATTGGCGCTTATGAATGAGCGAACTTTTCCAGGAAGTCTGTTTATTGGACGAAACATGTTACTGCAGTTCTAGAGCGATCGCCACGACTTTTGCTGCCATTTTAGGTCGAAAATCATCCCCAGATAGAAGTGCAGCTTAAATTTTTAACATTTACTTATTACCAACAGCACATTACTCTCTTGACAACGCAAACGAGCATTTCATTGACGGAAGCAGTCGATAGTTGATTTTCCAAGTCACTGCAGCTCCTTATAACTCAGTGCTGTCATCTGCTGGCACAAAAGAGAAACAGAACACACGCAGTTGCTTCGAATAATTCGTTAGTGTTCAACGATGAAAGAACGATTGTTCTTCGAGGTATGTTTGAATGAATTCAGAAGCGCTGTCACGAAAATGTACAAATCGCGAGATACGATTGATACAAACTGCTCTAAACAAAAGTTGTTTATAATAGAATTGCATCAGCAGCAGAACACGCGCCAAGTTCACGTGGACTATCGCAAATCCACTCGTTTCGAGATACCGTTTACGCGCTGTTTCTTTCCTTCGCTCTATGAACTCATTTAGCTTTAGAAATCGAGAAAGGAGTGTAGGAGTGTGATGAAATATAACGTTATCTGTTGTAACGGGCCGTACTATTTTAGTGCGTGTGTAATGGGTGGGAATCAGTTGCGCGTGATACGAAAATAAGAGTGATTTTGTTTTTACTAAGTACTGATAAAGTCGATCGCACGAACTTGCACTGTCTTCAAGCGAATATTTCGAGTGAAAGAAGATGGATTAATGCGATGCGTTGACTTTAAATGATTCAGCTCCTTGGTAGGTACTTGATCATAGAATTCCAGGTTTTTCCTTAGATCACGCACGAACAGTCGATGGAATATTTTAGTGTTTCCAAATCGCGAGATTAGAAAGAACAAAATCGAGTAGTCCACTGTTGAATTTCGAATAACCTCCGCACAAATATTAAAAAATATTGTTGCGTTCCTTCCGAGATATTTTAAAAAATTCTTTTTCTCGATAAAGAGATCCTGCAATTGGTTTCGGAATTTTTCAATCGAATTCACAGGAAACACGTGTCATTCAAACCGAATCACGTTTAGGTGGAACCAAATGCTGGTAAACAGAACACGTGCGTAGCTTCTACGTCAATGAATCAAAGGGATGGACGCCACACACTCCAAGAACATTCCATTGCTTATCTTAGGCCTTATGATGATACTAATTAACACACGTGGAAATTTATAACATCGAATTCTCACAAATTTTACGGCAAAGGTCGAAGGGACTTCTGTTCTTTGTTTTCTCTTCCTTGAGTAAAATGCATTTACTTGAAATAATATTCTCTCATTGCTCTATCGTCCTTTTATCTCCAGGACGGTTAATTCCATCCGCATAGCGTACAGAGTCTGTCAACTGCGTATATTCTTCTGGCGGGCTTGCAGGTATGAAAAAAAAAAAAAACTTTCGGTATTGAAAACGTGCCATCTCCTTACAAGATCGACTAATTCGCCTCAGCTGAAAAGTCCTTACACGGATTTTTCGCGCTCTAAACGAAATTCGAATGCAGATCTTTCCAGCTAAAGACATCGTCGTACTTTCTCTCTCTCGCTCTGTGCAATCTCATATGCACAAAATGGAGTCGTGTTTTGTAAATCTTGCTTGCGCTCAGGAGTGTAGTCAAAGCAGTCATTTTTCAAACTAGTTCTACTAGAAATTCGCAACAAAAGGAAATTAGGTGACAATGATTTAAAATTTTAGACTTGTTTAGCAACTAATGACTGATAAAACAGTCCAAAATCCTACGAGAAGCGTGCATACCTGTAAATAAATCACTGTATGATGAAATCCTGGCAGGGGTTTTCTGGTTAATATAGTCCTTCATATTAAATTTTGGTCCAGGATTGAACAACTTAGTTAGCAATTTTCAAGACTGCATTGCTAGTTCTATGTACATCTGTGTTTCTAACAGAAAGACATAAACTATTATTACCATGACAGTGCGCAGTAAGTGATTATTATTAGTACATAATATTTTATTTAGCAAAGAATCGTTTGTCTCTTTTCTGCCCTTGAAATTTATTTGAGGAATATTCAAAGCAATGAGATTCTGTAAAAGAAAATGTTTTTCGAGGATTTGGACTAAAGTTCTAGGCATATTTCATAAACGGAAGATATATTTTAGCAGATCAACATAAATGACTATAACATTGTTTTTAATCTACAAACAGTCTTTAATACAAATCCCATCCCATCTTCCCTTTTCGTGTTAGGCTCGATGGTCGGCCAAGACCAAAGAACTTGGGATCCTTCAACCCTGATCAGGAGAGGGCAGATAATCTTGCTGCGCTGTCTTTAATTTATATGTATTCATTCGTCGTAGTGGTTTGCCTTGTTTGAGGGATGAAAAACCCGAGTTTCCCGGAGGGGGGGGGGGGAGAAACCTTTCACCTCCGCATGAGACCGGCTAACTCATCTTCCATTGAAAAGCCCCGATGAAAGGACTTCGCATTCTGCACGGGATTTGAACCAAGCTCTTTCCAACTGAGCTGCGGAGTTCAGCGCGATACCCGTGAGATATTAATAATAAAATCAAAGTAACAAGAATTCGATGGCGCCTTCAACTGGCTAAAAGTTATTTAAATGCCGCGTTTATGAATAGCAAAGTAATTCCTCAGTTACATCGATGACTGATTTTACGCTGGAAAGTTTTAATAATTTCGCCTCGGTCTTCTTTTCGGATATATTGATAGGTAGAACGAAGACTGTGATAAACACGGATCTGAAAGGAAAAAAAAAAAGAACCAATTGATTCCGGTCCAATAAACTTGGTCTCACGTGATGGAAAACAGAATTCTACGTGTAAAATGCAATATGAAAAACCAATTTCCCCAAGCGATTCGTCTCGTACAATTGGAATTGCAGAAGTCCTCCAAACAGTCAATGTCGAAATTGAGGACGCGACGATTTATTTTAGTTCAAATTTAGCTTAAGTTAGAAATTCTAAATCAGCGATCCAGTTAGCTCAGTACGGATTGCGTTAGAAAGTTTACTTTTTTAACGATTCCTAGATTTAAAAAAAAAAAAGGCTAAAAGACATCGCATAGTTGGGAATGGAAGCAATTGGGAAGAGATTCTGTGCGGGAAAATCCAATTTCCACCAGAAAATCCTTTCCCATGTGAGACCAATTCAGCTAAAAAGTCCTCACGAAGGTTCCCCAGACAGGACCGAATCCAGGAATTTGCAGCCGATGGCCAACGACGCATCGTTTGCCGTCGGCTGCAAATCGGATACACCACGCTTACAAGAGGAGTTTTCCGTGGATACAAATCTTCCACGGCCTGAGTCCGGGTTCCACCCTATTTGGAAACTTTTATTTCTGCGCGCATTATTTGTTTAAAAAGGAATTTAAAAATAAATCAATTCGGACGATTTGTTTTTCAACTGTGAATAAACGGGGGTATCGTAAATACCCTAAAGGGTACTGACGCGCTTCTTAAATAATTGTAAATTTGTACCCTTCATAAAACAAAAAAAATACGAAATGAACGTAATCACTTCTAACTCGGAATATGTGAAAAACGTACGTTTTTCTAGGGAGGGGCTGCTCTTCGATTACTACCAAGACAGAGAGTGGGGTGCATCAGCAGGTGAGACGGTAAATAACGAAAAAAAAAGTGACGCGATTGGAAGTTATTCGAAAACTATTTAAATGCACAAAGTTATTTAAATGTGTCAAGTTATTTACATTAAGTATAATTTTTCTTACGTATGATTGTGTGCGTGTGTGTGTAGTGCTTTTTAAGAGAACTTTTCGTAACGTGGAATAGAACGCAACTCAAATTAACTTTGTAAATAACGATGGTATAAACAACTGCGTGTAACTTGATGCCTTTTGTAACCTGAAATGCGTAGTTATTTCGGAATGTCATCGACGCTACTTTGGTTTGTTTCTTTATCGGTTTCTTTCTTCGTCGTGTCGATTCGTAGCATATCTTAATTTTACTCTGTTTTGCGTTCATGCCCTTATAATTAAGAAACTTCTCCTCGATATCAAAAAGAAGAGGATGAAACGTTTGACCTTCTGGGGATCTCAGCCGACTAAAGACGCTTTCTTTACTCGAAATTGCCATAGAAACCACCATTTCTGTGTCAACCTATTCGGAGTTCAATTATTCGAACATGGAGTGAATCTGATCATTTACATCTCTAATTTAGACGAAAATCGACTTACCGGAAAAGAGGAAGCTAAATTAAGATACTCGACGACGTCTTTAAATGGGCACTAAAAACACCGAATTTCATATTTTTTAATAATGAAAATTTCTGACTTCAGAGCATGCGCAGTTTCACACTCCCACCCAAGCAATAATCTCTCAACGTATAATCATCCCATTCTGCCCAATTAAAATACAAGCGCTTTATACTTCAAACTGCTCGCCAACAAAGCCATGAACTTCCGTGAAGGTCATAAAAGATGCGTCGTTGATGCATCTCCTTCAAATGGCAATAGAGTTGTTATCATCATAACATTTGCTTTCACCAGAGTGGAAAGTCCAAAATTTTCCCCATTTTGAATGTCGAATCGTTTTGATAAAAAATAAATGAAGGCAGCACCTTCAGACGAGAAAGAAAAAGCATTTTGAATTAGTGTTGTAATCGTGTAGGTATTGGTATATTATCTAGGGAGAAATTTTTGGGGGAGAAGTTGTTTGAATGTCTATAGCGGTTATATTATTTCTTCTATCTGGGCAGTTTTTTTTATTTTTATTATCACGATCATCTTCGTATTTTATTCCTATTGTCTACAACATTACTGAACATAAACCAAATAATAATCTCAAGATGTAATTATATCTTTATTTTTATTGTTTTCATTATTTTATTTAATAATCAACGATAACTCAAGTCAGGCAGAACTGCTTACTAGCAACAGTTGATCAGTCTCACTACAAACGATGCATTAGTTCGAAGTTCTAGTGAAATATCAAAAAAAATGTTTTAAAAATTGTAAAGCTAATTGTATTCGATAGCTTTAAACAAATCGGTGTAAATCCAGTTTGGGGGAATTTACAGTACCGCGATGAGATCATTTCAAAGTTTGATATTTAAATATTATTCGTGTTAAGAATTATCATTAAAAAAACCTTTTAAATATGAAAGGAGTTGGCAACAGCCCTGGATGCAGTCGTTCTGTGGATTAATAGCGATTATAA
Organism: Typopeltis vanoorti; assembly: GCF_054136105.1. NCBI lineage: Eukaryota > Metazoa > Arthropoda > Arachnida > Uropygi > Thelyphonidae > Typopeltis > Typopeltis vanoorti. Next base: position 190,304,238 of record NC_143549.1, on the reverse strand, counting down.
TTATTTTGGGAAAACGGTTGCAGAATTCGCCCATCGTTTGACTCCAACGAACGAGTCTCAGAGCTTCCTTTCGTACGTATCGAAAGCACTTTTAATTGCCCACCCCTCAGGAATGTTTTGCATCTACATAAACAACGCGATGGTGTGAAAACTAGTCTTATCTGCAAGCGTTTCACGCGGGACTCACGTGACCACTAGGTGGCTCTTGGATCCTACTAAACCAGTCGCTTTACTGGGTTATAGAGTAGCTGGGGGCTCTGTGATCGTACCAGCGATGTCGGGTGACTGCGCTGCTAGTGAAACTGGTTAGATCGAGCGCTTTCGTTGCCGGGATCTTGGCATTTCGCCAAGTAGGTCACCACGGCGGCGATAAAGGGGTAACGACCTCAGAGTCTCGTGCGGGTAGCCAGTTCACCAACTCCACGTTCTACGCGCATAGTTGTTGCCAACGCAGACTTGTTGTTACCGCGTTTTTAATGCGATGCCTTTTGACCAGAAATGGCTGCGAAGCTTTCTTTGCCAGATTAGAACCGTTTCAAAAAATATTACGGAAGCTCAATTCATCTGATCACGAAGTTTGATTTCCGGATAATACTGGGTTTAAATTTAAAAGAAAAAAATAACATAAGGTAATAATTTTTTTTTTTCGGAGAGGAGCCATGAGACACACCCTAAAATTTATTCATGAGTACGCGCACACACACTGGCGTCTTTTTATTCCTTTTCTTCTATAATATAACTTTCTGAGATTTTAGGGTTTAGGGGGTGTTGTAGAGCAGCTAAATACCCACATTAATACGTGTTTATTTAAGATGTGTAGGTGTTTTTACTCTTTTTTTTTATTGTTTGTGAACCATTTATGTGAAATAGATTGAAAATACCCCCCCCCAAAAAAAAAAAAAAATTGCCATTTATTCTCTAACGGGAATTGAAATTAACTAATTGACAAAAATTAGTTGATTTCATTTCCCGTCAGAGAATAAATGCCATTTTTTGTTTGCTTTATGAATACAAATATATTTGGTTCTTTACAACGAAATAACAGGCGAATTGCTATTTTACTCTCCTGTAAAATTCGTAAAAAAAAAAAAAAATAATAATGAAAAGATTTAAATCTGTTTATATAAAACGGCACGTGCTCCTTGGCTATACGATCTGTGTTAGGAATAGTGACATTTCACAACAAGTTACTCTTCTAAACATAAATTAAAAAGAAACCCATAAAAGGGGAACTTTGCATAAATGTGAAGAGCTGAACTGCGAGTGGGTTTGTCTCGCTCGCCTATTCTTTGGACGAAACACCCGCCACGAGATCCTCTAACCGCCTTCGGTTAAAAAGACAAAATGGCTATTCTATTAAATATCGCCGATTGCAATTAACCTTTTCTGTTATTTAATTCTAATTCAACTAATTTCAACTGTTCTTATTCAGTTTATTAAAGCGAATTAAGTTAAAACGTCATCTTCACGAAAAAGAAAACATCAATTTGCATAATAAAGAGTTATAAACGAAACAAAGTAAGACATTGAAGCGAAAATGCAAGCAAATCTTTTCAGTAAACCTCAGCCGACTGCGTATATTAGCGGAGCTTTTTGCGATAATATTTATTTCTTACGATAAACATTTACTTATAACCTATTTGCCATATAGGAAAGGGTGGAAGCATAACCTTGACTTACAAATTCCAGATGCCACAACGCTTTTTTCCCCCCCCTCCTCATGCAGTCCTGTATCCTTGATCTCTTGACTTGATTCCAGCAGGTTTGCTTTCATTAGATGAAGCCGACAAGAAACATTTTAGAATGTGCAGATGAGTTATGAAACCAGCGAGAATTGAAACAAATCTTTTACAAGACGTAAACGATACTAAATCTAATCAAAAGCAGCAATATTGTTTGGGATAAGCAAAGCTATTTTAATCACATCGCTTTCTAAGACACCATAGTTTAATTTTTGAAAGGAATTAAATTACTTAGGATTTAATTAGTTAGGAATTAAATTAGTTAGGTTTTACAATCTTTCGTGGCGTTCAGAGATCGTCATGAAAAAAAGAAGAAGAAAATATTTAGCTGCGTCGGTTTGTTTACTCTTCCAATAATATTTTTTTAGAGGTGAGAAGTTAAATGCGGTTGAGAGGTTTCGTTCACTTTTGCAAGAAAACATGCTCGGTGATTATGCAATGTATCTGTAAGATAACTAAAAAAAAGTCACTTTCTGTAGATTCGTGATTGTATCCTAAGCTAATTTAAAATTCTCAATATTCTTATCGCTAATACACTATTGCATAACGTCAAATGCAAAGGGTGAGCGCTTGCTTTAAAAATTGAAATAAAATATCAATTGGAGTACATATTTTGCATTTGCTTGCTGAGCCTCCTTCGCTCAGTTAGTTTCGATGTAGCCCTTTGGTGAAAGACCTGGGTTCGAATCCCGTGTATGACGCGAAGAACCTTTTGCAGATCTTTTCAACTGGATGTGAGTTAGCTGATTTCATACGAAGGGGGTGGGGGGGTAGGGATTCCTTCCAGAAACGTGGGTTTTTCGTGCCTGAAAACAGGCAAACCCGTGAACACATAATATCTACAGACATAAAATACTACTGGACAAGGAAGGCAACGGAAACTCATCTTGCTCGATAATATAATTCCCTGGCCTAGTAGAACAATATCTGCCCCACCAACCACTAGGTTGAGAGGAAACTCGCACACAAATATTGGCTACACCACTTTGCACCAGCTTCTACGCTATCAGCGGTAGTACGTGAGCCACAAATTGAATTACCCTGAAATAGCTAGACGGTGACACCCAACTGCATTTCATTATTATTTTATTTTATTTTTATTATTTTTTTTACTAATCAATGCTGAATTAATATGTTTTAAAAACATTAGGAACTGCAGTAGGAAAAAAAACAGTAACTAAAGTTGGAACTGCCTACAGTTTCCTTTTCACGAGAAGCAAGCACTATGCAGACTCTGACAACTACAGATCTCTACGATGCTACATGGCGACGTCAGAAGTGAAAGTTTTAAGGGAACTACCACCACTACACATTTTCGAAATTCACTTAAAGATCTTGATATAATAAACACATTCTATTAATTAAAAACAATTTCAATAATTAAAATGTACTAAATATTATATTTATAAAATGGTTTCAATCTCACTTAAAATACTAATAAGAAATATTTTATTCATGCTAATTATGAATGAATGCATAAATTTCACTTCACTCAACAGCAAGATCCCCCCCCCCCACGACAAGGTTTATTACTCAAGTAATGTTCCAAATAGGTCTGATTCATTTTTGCTCTCTTATTTTTAAAATTGTTCATAACACCCTCTCTCTCTCTCTCTCTCTCTCTCTCTCTCTGAGACACACACACACACACACACACACACACACACACACACTAATGAAATTTCACTAATGAAAATTTACCACAGTTTATTTCTAAATGCAGAAACTGCGTTACATTAATCTATTATTAAGCAATCTTTTTTTTTTCTTTCTATTTTCATATCTGATGTGTTTAACAGTTAACGTGTACAGTAAAGGAAACTAATCTTTCAAGTCAGATACGAAACCTTCTCAGGAAATGTTTATGAATGTTTTTGTTTCTTCAAGCAGTTCCCACACTTTTCAAAGCGCTTACTCCGTGGTTTCGCAATTAGAAAATGAAAAAGTTGAACAACACCCGAAAGATCATTGTCAGCTTCTTCCACTTGAAATCTGTAACAAAGACCTTGAGGTATTTATCCGTGTAAATGATGATGTTTATTCATTTACTAAGATTTATGCTTTCCCCTTATAGTAGGGAGTCCATCTTGCGTAAGACATTATTATGAATGTGTTTATTTTATTTTATTTTTCAATCCAAAGCGTTATCTTTGAAGAATTCATATGTTGCGATATACCTTCAATATCGGTTGAATCATCACTCGCGAGGACATTTTTCATTTAGTTGGTTTAGATTTATTTTTACAGCAATATCAACACCCCGGTAGAAGTCTTAACGGTGAGAAAATCAGTTCGCATTAGATGGGAATCTTCTTGTAATTTTCGAGAAATGTCAGCAACAGGAGTGTTAACAATGAAAATTATGAAATGCTACCAAAACAAACTAATTTTCTTTTCGCTGCTTTTTTTAATATTAAATTAGCACAGCGTTTAAACTCGATAACTGAATCTTCTTATTCTTTTCTTTATTACAAAACGATTCTTATTTTAGAAAGTTTAGCCAGTTGAATGAAGTTAACAAAACAAATCAGTATGAGTCAAACGTATGCAAATGAAATCCGAAATTCATCATCATTTATACCTTCTTGGCCTGTGTGGTTGGATTAGAGAGCATCTCCGCTCTCTAATCCATAGGTTGTGGGTTTGAATCCTGCTCCGGGCATGGGTATTTCTGATTCATTTTAGGTGGGATATGAATTTCATTGCCTGGAGGAAGATCGTGACCCTACTTATTGGAGGCTCGAAATATTCTATTTGTTTCGAAATTAGTGTTTACAGGTTATGTGAAAAATAATGAAATTAAAAAAAGCAAAATACATAAGGACCACGATGCTAATATACTCTATTACTTTACAAACTTTCTTGGGTGGGAGTCGCATAAAAAAAATTTAAAAAAATACTGCGTTAACTGCGCCAAGTCTTCTCCAGCAAAGACATGGGTGGGTTTCAGCGCATCACTTTTCAGTAATGTGTTATTATCGCTGTAAGAAAGAACTGAAAAGTTAAAATAAAATGGACCGACCGAAATGCAACTTACAAATATGGGCCATATAAATTTTTTAACACGCATTTCTCGACTCTATTTCTTTCAAATAAAAAACAGGGTTCTCATTTCCAAAAAGCATGTTCATGAAAGTCAACGCATCGATGTTCTCAAAAAAAAAAAAAAAAAAAAAAAAAAAAAAAAAAAAAAAAAAACCCTTAAGAAACTTTGAATTAAGGGATAGGAAAGTGTAAGCTATCTGTTCAGTGCGTATATTCTCTTTTATATGCTTTCCATTTCGTTTTGGAAAGCACAAAGCTGGGTTTTCGGAAGGTAAAATCCAGTCACTTTGGAGGAAACTCAGTTTCATTTGAAAAGTCCACAGAAATGTTCATCGCCACTTGAATCTCTCTCTCTCTCTCTCACGCATCCAGTTATCATGATGAACCGTTTCCATTACATTAACCCACACTTGCTATCTTTTGCAAATTTACGGATTTTATGCATTTTGACATAAATTCACATTAAAATGGGATTGATTATTATCGTCATTATTAAGGGACTCAAACGCCTCATCGCGGGAGGCCCACAGCATAATTCGCAATGTACTTATCATCAGTGGTTAAATTCCACCGGGACTCGGCCACGGAACTTTTTTTATGCACTAGGCCCGAACCTGGAACATTTTTCTGTTTTGTGACTTTTCTCCCTTCACGGTAATTAGGCCTCCGTTGTTGTGTTATTATCCAACAATTGTTTACCGTTTTGAATGCGTGTATAAAGTCAACAAGAACAGTCGTCTGGTTACGAACGACTGCGTTATCTTGCAGCGATTGACAAGCAAACATTATTGCAGCTTAGTGTAGCGGAATTTTGATAGACTCGTAGCGATATTTTGTCTCTTCTGGATGGCAACACAGTCAGCAACAATCTGTAACCAACAATGGAACAGCAGATTAGCAGTTGTTTATCAGAGCTCGTGATTGTGAGATGCACAAAGAAAATCGCGTAATATTTTTGTGTTTATTTACGTAGGCCTACTAATTGAACAGTGGATAAGCACATTGGTACCTTCTTTAAACGGGAAAAATAGCTCGGATGACAGTGATAATACAAAACGAGTTTGTAATGACAGTTTGAGTGTAGTTCCTGAAGATGGCTCCGAAGCTTATTCGTTTAGAATTTAACCGCTGCTTATCATCCCATCCACAGTCCCATCAGAATTTCACCATGGGAGGGGGAAGCTAACCAGTATTCACGCAGTTCCTATCATAGCTCTCCTCAAACTGATTCACTGAAGAAGAACTAACAACAACCGCAGGCAACCCCTTCCACTCATTCACCACCCTCGTAGCAAAAAATCTCACGTTCTTTCTAGCTAAAGTTTATCAACTTCCAATGAAGACTTTTGTTCTATCCTCGTCTGTCATACAGCGAATAATTTCTTCCACTTCCATTGTATAAAACCCTTTCAGTAACTTGAATAAATGTAAAAAAACAAACAAACAAAGCGAAACATATATTCATTTCAGAAATAAAGTTCTGCATAGGTGAAACTAAATAAATAAAGCTGAAATACAAACAATTATGAAGGACACCAAAAACTAAGTATTGTGTGTGTGTGTGTGTGGAGGGGGGGGGAACTAGCCGAGTTGCCCTTTAAGTCAGTTTGTTTAAACTTCCTCGGTAACGTCATGTATGAATATTATGTTAATATTTTGAATGCGATGTTGAAGTGTTGTAAATCCGCGGTTGTAATGTGTCGTTAAAGGTGAACTCCCTCGATTGCCATGGAATTTTTGGCAACTCAGTAAGCGATGAGCAAAGAGAACTTTTCCACAAGGTCATGGACACTACGGAGAAACAGTTTCAAGATAAAATTCCATCATATTAATAACGATTACACTTGGCTAGCTTTTTTTTTTATCGGTAATATGCTTGCAAATGAAAAACATATCAGCAAATAAACAAATAAATAATAAAAATTACTAATATATGTACGATTACTAAATATTGTACACCTAATATCTTAACGATATACGTAGCGAAAAATGTAAATTTCATTTAATTAAAGGCCTTCGTGGGGGGAAAAAATCATTTATTGTATTTCATCGCAATGTCTATTTTTGGAGCTAATCTGGCACCGTTTAAGAAGTACAGCGCGATATAACATCACCAAATACGGGGTTGATAAAATCTGTACTTCCTATAAATTGTCGGAAACTGAACCATATCGTCGTGCGTCATCAACCTTTTGAATATTGCCTGTTTCTAACACGAGGCGCTGCATAAGTATCCGAATTCTGTCCTAGGTGCAATAACCTCTGAGCTGTGACGTATTTACTTACTTGAAAGAAGAATTTCATTTACACGAAACTGAACTTCAAATGATCCATCCTCAAGAAATCAAGCTTTACTTAAATGTTTCACACTATTTGAATAACAGTACTTTGATCATTTGATGTTATTTAAATATTGCAAATTTTAAATATAGAATGAAATTTTTGAGAAGGAAAATGATATTGGAATCAATTATTTCGAAAACATTCAGGAAACGTGATTCATAAACAGCTGCGCGACTTGCGTAACGATCTTTCCATAAACATTGCCGGAAGCCGGATGAAAATACACGTGTTGCAACCGAACTCGGGGGTGGAACTTAACAGAGATAATATAGCTAATTGGCTGTTACCCCTAACGAAGCTGCGTGCAAAAATATGTAATAAATGACGCGCTTGGGTGAAAAAAAAAAAAAAAAAAGCAGCCTCTCGTTAACACCAATTTCTCTCGAATCTTTAGACGTAACTTCTCCATCCTTTCAGTGAGTACGTTTAAAACCTAAAGCTTTGCATGTGCCTTACCCACCTTCTACACACCCCAATACACCATTCTATTACTCGTAGTTCTCGTCTGCATTACATCAGTATCCACAATCTATCTGTGTGTGTGTGTGTGTGTGTGTGTGTAGGAATTCAGTTAGTTTTTAAAAGTAGACGGACAGTTGTTCTCACTCACCATTTTCCCCTCTGATCAAGTTGTTATTCCTGGATTTTTTTCCCTTATATTTACACTTTTCCTTGTGAGTCAATTTTCTCACAATAGTTTTAATATTTCCTTCTTGAGTCTCGCTTTCTTTCACTTTTCTTTATTTTTTTTATCCCCTCTGTTTACTTTCCCGCTAGAATAATAACCAACACAACTTATATTTAATCACTTACCGAACCTTGGAAGGCCGGACGTGATTGCAAATATCGCAGGAAAACGTCCTTACACTTGCGAAGAATTCAGGTCGCAGTTCTTTACATAATAATAAGTATAATAATTCAGACGAAATCGGGAGAACGAATAAAAAAGAGGAAGAAAAGAAGAAGAAATAATTTTGCGAATGCTTCACGACTGGCAGATCGACTGCGTGACTAAGGATTAAGTCGACTAGGAATTGATTATCTCAGAAATGCAGTAAACAAAATTAGTGCTCTATGAAAACGTTTGGATTGAAAGACTCGAATAGATGGAAACCAAACATTTTTCTTTCTTTCTGTTCTCTTTTTTTTTTTTTTTTCCCACATCTTTTGTCCACATGTATATCGAGAATTAGTAGTGGCGGCTTTTTATCATGAATCATTCTACCGAAGGCAATTTATGACGGAGTCTTTTTATTACACGGATTTTCTTTCTTTTTTTATTGGTGGTGAGGGATTTTACTAAAGAGCTAATTTTATCGCAGTAATTTGTTCTTCGAGATGTCTCAATCACAATATTGCTGTGACTGCTTACTGTTGTTGATTTATTGGCCGACAGCAATAACAATGTCTCTGAAAGTGCAATTTCGAATTAATCTAGTCTCTTTTTTTTTTTTGGAAAAAAAATGTGTGCATATTTTATTATTAGCATTTCCTGATTGTTTGCATCATTGTGATTCAGTTCTCATCTGCTTTCAGTGTCATTTGTCGAAGATTTGTACAAGAATTTCACGCCTTTTGTTATTTCCCACAATAACTTCTTTTAAACAAATTAACGCCTTTGATGAAATTTGGATATATTCTATACAGCGTACGTCTTCACACTTTCATATAGCACTCAAAATACAATGATTTATATACCTCGAGAATGTTCACATTAAGTTGTCAACGTAACCCCCCCCCCCGTGAACCATTTGTTAAAAGGAATTATTGCAGTTTTTTATAATCTTACAAATGTTTAAATATAGTACATGTTCATATGAAAACTAGTTATGAGAAATAAATATTTGAAAGTTTCGATTAATTTCGAAACACCTTGTATTTAATGGAAAAGTCGTCTTTCTTTTTTGCACATTAAATTGCAAATAACCAACCTATTCGATGGAATTCGAATTAGCGACTTCAGTTCTAGTAAACAAGGGAAACGAGTTAGATTTAAATTCTTTTGTACCTTCCGTTGCTTTATTATTACTGATTCTGAGTGGATAATTTACTATTATTATTATTATTAAATATCTGGATCCCGTGTTGCCTTGTAAAAATGGAATTTGCATCCACAGCGCCAGGCCGCCCGAAGAAACACTGTTCTAAGTTCGATTCTAGTCAACACCTGGAGGACTTTTTAAAACCTTTCGTCGACCGGTTTCCTAGTTAACTTGATCTTTGACAGAAGCAAGAAGGGTTCCCTCCCGGAAACTCGTGTTTCCAGGATATTTATTTATCCTAGAAATGTAATTAAATAAATTACAAGGAAAATCTGGAAGAGCAGAGTAATTGTAATAAGTGTATAGCACTAAAATGGTTTGCCGAGTCAAGAAGTAATTGTAGTTCAACTCTGTGACTGCCTTATGGACCATTTTTGGAACAACGTATTGGTTCGGTTTCTCACTGTGAGAAACGGATCCAATCTGAAACTTTTTTGAATCGATGGATGGACGAATTTTCATTCTAGAAGACGCCATCATGCACTGTGCATAATCGGCTGCACAAGAGTGGAAGATATCCTTGCGAAGTTGCACTCCATACAATCAAGGACGCCACAACGTTTTTATGCTCACCTAAAAAGGACCATCGCAGATCAGCCACTAACTTGAAATAGGGATAAAAATTCTTCTGTTGTGAGCAGATCAAACTCTGTGATCTCCGGACGCTGCTGTAGGTGGTATTTCGGTGTTTCATGCGACGACAGATGAGTTTTCCGAAGAAACACTCGGCTGCAAATATCTTGTTCACGTGTAGCTTATTCTTGACGCACGGTCCTCTTTGATACGCATGACACCGCGAACACTGTGGAAACCTGAGAATGTTTTGCTTTAGCATGTCGCCGTTACTTTTAGAGATCATTCCTGAGATCTGCAGGGCCTGTGCACGAGGTCTCTCTCTCTCTCTCTGGAAGTCACTAGTCGACCGTTGTTCTCTGTGCTGCTTTTATAACTTAACAACAGGGTTAGCAGATTTCTACCACTGGATTAAAGGACACTCAAAAATGATTATGCTAACAGGCTCTGACTCTCACCCCACCCCACCCCACCCCACCCACCCCAAAAAGTAAAATGGGATGATTTTTTACTTAATAATGAAACAGTTTGTTTATAATTTTTAGATTTTTGATTTAAAAATGATACTTTTCATGTTGATTATAAATATTTGCAAATTTCAGTTTAATTTAGAATTTAAAATTGAGCTTCCGTAGCTCATTCGTTATAGACGACTGAGCTCTCTTTGGTCGGAAAGACCTGGGTTCGATTCCCGTCAGTGACGTGAGAAACCTTTATCTAGTCTCTTTCGACTAAAGGTGAGTTAGCCGGTCTCATACGGACGTAGGGTTTTTTTTAATCCGGAAACTTGGGTTTTTCGTCCCCCAGAACAGGCAAACCGGCCCCTGTAAACACACACATCTACAGACATAGGACACACACACCGGGAGGCACAGCGCTAACCGCCTTAACCTCGAGTTGCGGTTGCGAGAATAAAACCGTAAAAGAGGAGGATTAAGTAAGTGGAATTTCAAACATTTCATGGTAAACCATGGCTTTCTATAGGGAAGGATAGTAAGCAATAGGGATGGTATAAAAAGCATGAATTGATCCAAGTATTTCGATGCAAGTTTAGTACATTAATTGATATCAAGCTAAATTAACGTGTTTTCGAAAAAAATAAAATTAAAAAAATTACTGCTTAGCTAGAAATAATTCACTTTTATGAATAAAAGTGAACATTATTTCTTTAATTGAACTTTTATGAATAAAATTGAAATTGCGAATTCTTTCACAATTCGCAATTTTCTAACCCTATTTCGAGGCTATGCTGCCCAATGAGAGAGTATTTCGCCTAATTAATGTCCTGATCGTTGCAATGCAAAATTAAACCAATGCCCCCGATAAATAGGAGAACGTTTGTCGAGGTTATTGAACCGATGACCAGCTCGTTCTTCGTGTGTTAAAAGCTTTGAGATAAAATTATAACTTTCGTCGGTTTTGGAGGCGCAGGTAGGGTCCGAAGCGTACGCCTGCACGGAATACACAAGCATTGAAAAAAAAAAAAAGACAAATTGAAATTGTCTTTTTCCTTTCAGTAAAAGACAGTTTGTTAAAATAAAGGATTGTCCGTTGAAATAAAGGACGTCAGGCAACCCTACTTAAGAATGATATGTGTATTTAAATACAGTAATCCCTCGATTAATGCGCCCCCGATTAGTGCGTCATTTTTTTTTTCGATATCCAAATTCGATTAGTGCGCCTCTAAAATTCGATTAATGCGCCTATATACATCTTAAAAATAAATGTTACAGATTTAAAAAAAATTGTCTGTACATTTTTATGGCTAACTATTTCAAAAAAATCACTCACCAGAATGAAATAAAATAATTTAGTTATCGATTTAAAACATTTTACAAAGTTATTTTTAATGGCATACTACACTACTTCCATGTACACTATGTTCCAAATTTTTACCGCCAAAAATTATGTCGTCTGCTATAGTACGTCCACAGATTCGAGACCCTTCGACACTTCTGCGCATGTCACAAAAAGGAGAATCCATTGAGATAATAGGGTAATCAATCCGTCTTCTGGGATGAGTTGCTTATTATTACACGTCGGAAAATTAACTTCTCTTTTATGGTCATTGTAGTTTTTAAAGTGTAACTATTTTGCTTGTATAACAGTTGGGAAATTTTATCTGTAAAGCACGTGATTTTGTGTTGGCGATCACGTCCTCCATTTCTTTCTCCCCTCCAATGATAACGTCCGAGAGGTAATTAAATCTCTTTCTGAAGAATTGAGTGATTCCTACCTGCTAAATGTAGATGCATAGCGGGAAGATCCCGAAGAATATGAAGAAAATTTAATCACTGACAAGCCAAAAGAGATTTCACAGAAACAATTGGAAAATATTTTTCGTACAATCGAAGTTTTTAAGCAGCAATGCTTCGAGGCTGACCCTGATGAAGAGAGAAGCAGTAAAATTTGCAGAAGAGTAGAAGAGGCAATGAAAAAAAGAAATAAAATGCCCGCCAAACTACATTAGCTGAATTCTTTGTTAAGAAGCAGAATAATGAATTTATATTCTGAATATGTTTTATTGTCATTCAGCTTCATGGTTTTCCTTTAACTAGACCATGAGACATACCTTAATTCTTTTATAAAAAAAATTAAGGTTCAAAAAAAGAAATTTGAGGAACGAATTATACATTTCCCATAGGTTATTATATTCGATTAGTGCGTTTTCGATTAATGCGACTGTTTTAAAGAACGCATTAGGCGCACTAATCGAGGGATTGCTGTGTATGCATTCTCACCCAAATGACTGTAAAGCAATTCTTTTTTTTTTCAAGGATGAGTAAATAAATTCTTGTGTCCTTTGACCATTGCTTGTGAAACAAATGTTTCATCGTATTCCTTTTCAATTTGTCCAGTGATAGAGTACGAATAGTAATGAACTGAGAGGGAGGGAAAGAAAAAAGAAAAGAAAAGAAACACTGATGAGGAATATAGGGTTAGTATTCAGGGAATGGGGAGGGAGGAAAAGAAAAGTAAGGCAGTATAAATTGAATATTTGAGTATCTAGAGCACCAATCCAGTGGATCATCAGTATGCAATCGTCCTCTGGGAACAACTTCTTCTTCTTCTTCTTCTTCTTAGAGGTGTAAAAGTCAACATCATAAAAACATATTTTTTAAGAGTGAAGACAGTGTTGAAATTTGTCCTTTATGGATTATATATATATGTGTGTTAAAGTTACCAAGCTATTTTAAACCTGGTTTTACTCCATTTCCCAAGTAAGCAAACAGACAAACAAGTCAAGTTTGCGTAATAATATTCACTATTATTACGCAACCTACCTAATAATATTCACTAACTCTACGCTCACAGTGCAAACGTTTGAAGAACGGGTACGCTCGAAGAAACAGGGAGGCATATTCCATTATATCTCAGGAGCCTCAGCTCAAATTCACGATGAATCAGTCTCGTTTCTTTCTATCGATACTGACCGTGCCTTACTCGTTTAAGGAGTTTATGCACCGAGTATTTATGTTCGGCCATGTAAATATACACATTTGACTGTATTCATGTCCTCTTCACTCTGATTTGGTTCTCCACGAAGTAGACTGAACTCAAATTGTTATGCAAAATTACAATCATTTTTTTACAGGATATCTTTTCCCACAGATATCTTTAGACACAATTAAAATAATATGTTTTATGATTAATTCGGAGTGTAATTCATAAGATCACATATCACAATGATTTGTAATGTAACTTTGTGGATAATGTTTAAGTAATCTTGAATCAAATTTCTTTTCAGATTTATTCATAAAGAATAATTTGAAACATTTTCTAACGAACGTAGAAAAAAAATAAATGTGACACGGTAACTAGCAGTTGTTATTCGGGTAGTACGTAGAGTTCGTCATTCTTTACAAAGAAGTAAAAGATCACGTTTCAATTCAAAAATGTGTAGGAAAAGTTTGAATCTTTCTTACTTTTTCACGATGAATACTGAGAACCAATTTTTAAAGAAATAGAAATTATAAAAACTATCAAAAATTTAAAATACGTGTACAGTTTTGAACATTTCACAAGATTTTATACGAACTAGTAAACATAATCAATATAGGCTTAAGAATGCATACCAAGAAAATAAAACGCATTCTCCAGATGCGTTAAAGTTTAAATAAATTAGGATAAGAGAGAATAAGCGAACTCGTTTGTTTGAGATAGTTTAAGTATCACCACCAGAGTGCATGAATGATTCGCAAGAATGAAATGCTGCTGACAGTCTTATGCGAACCATTCCCAAGAATCACAAGGAATGCCGTTTGTACTAAATTTTAGTACATTTAGAATTTAGAAAGTGTTTTAGAACGTTGTGCATATCACATGATTTATAAGAAAATATTTTTCTTGCGATTAGTCTTATTTAGTCCCTGATAATTACACCGAGGCAAACTTAAAAGTTCTTTGCCAACATTTGCATTTGAAATATTGGAGTGTTATCGATATTCCAGAATACACAAATGATAGATGAATCCTTGGTGTGATTTCTTCACGATTTTCTCCAGTAGGTAGCTACACTGACAGGCTATTAAGAGATTTTTAAACATGACGTCTCTCCTCTCTGTTTACGTCAGAGGAACAACCTACAAAAATTATTTCTGTGGTCCGAGAACATCATATCGAGTGACATTTATCAGCAGTTGGCTTCTGAATATGGCGAGAGATGTTTGTAATTACAGACGATATATTGGTGATTGCGAGCAAGCAAAAATCAGCACAATATCAAACGTGTAGAAAGCTCTGATCGATTAAGATCTTCGACCACTCCGTACAACAGCCGTAAATGCTGTCATTCAAAAAACAGACATGTGAAAATCAAGGACATTGGTGACGATCTTCACATTTCGTACGGAACCCTTTACGATATCATTCACGAGTGCTTGCCTAACAGGAAGGTGGCAACATAATGGTGTCAATAGCTTGGGCAGTCGGTCATCTTCTGTGATAAAAAAAAAATCGTGAAACGACGATAGGATAGACATTTCAACAAAAGTGGAAGTTATTAAAAATAAAAATCACTCTTACATTTGTACACTTTAATATGTTGATGACAATAAGGCAAATAAAATGTTGGGAACGTGTTCTTTAGTTTACTCTCCTGCCAACTTCTCCCAAATCACCTCTTATTCTACTTTTGCAACCTTTGACTATAAGCATTTTCTTCATGGGTTATTAATCTTATTGCTCTCCGCTGCACTTTCTCTAACGCATCAATATATTTTCTTATATAAGAACTCCACTGATGTGTATTCTAAATGAAATCTCCATTGTTTTATAGAAATAAGTACAGCTTCGCGTATGTCCTTCGACGAAAACATTTTCAGTTGTGGTTTCCATAATGAATTGTTTAGAGTGTTGCATATCTCAAAGTTGTAGGATGGAATTCCACCACACGCATAGTTGATCCTTATCCAAATAGCATTCTATTCTATTGGATTTTCATCTCGAAGAATATCAGAATTAAGAACAAATAAATAGTCCAATCGAATGTATTTCGTGGCAATAAAAATATCTTAATTTCAAAGTTAGAATAATGCATTGAGATTGTACATTTAGAATTATTTTTAGATTATTTTTTAAGCTATACTTGGCCGTTATAAAGAACTTGGATTGGAATCATAAAGAGAGAGATCCAATAAAAGAAATTTTTTTTTTTTTCGTATGTTGTTGTGTAGAATGATAAAATTCTTTGGAAACCAAGTTGATACAAATAAAGTTTGTTTTTATTTTTAAGAGAACTTTCGATACTTATTTTTATTTTAAAAAAAAAGTGGCTAGCTATTGTGAACAGATAATCAGAAATTTTTTATTAACAAGCGACTTAAAATTTTTACTGTAGAATTGAATGGAGAGGGCGAAGAATGAGGCAGACTGGAATGTTGATAAATTCTCAAGAGTGGCTAAAAACGGAGAAAGTTTTTAATCTCTAGTAGCCAAATTCCTTGTAAATAAAGCAACCTGAAAAAAAGGGTGGGGGGGTAGGATCTTTGTTAAAAAACCAAATGCGGACGACAAATATTCGTTTCCCCTAAATTTTGTACTCTCATTCAACTCAAAATTCATGTTTTCTGACAACCTTCTAAATATCCCAGTAGGTAAAGCTAAAAAGCACTTTACAAGAAACATCACATAAGTTGTTGGATTCAAATTATTTCTAATCATTCATAGATTTTCTGAGTTATTTAGGGAATGAAAGGTAGTTAAATTTTGTTACCAATCTCAGAATGATTCATTTTAGAAATACTGGAAAAATTGCATCTGTAGAACTCTGTTAAAGCGTTTTTGTTAATCTTTCAAGATTAAAATGGTTTAATCCAACACCTGTCAATTAGTCTGGTGCTTTCAACTGTGGTCGTAAAGTAAAAGGAGAAACTGCTATACACACACACACACACACAGCTGGAAGATCGCCAGGTTTTCTAGAATCAGTTCGTACAGAGAGCATTTCTTACATCAGTTTTCGTGTCCTGAGGAGCTACAAATGCATAAGAATAGCCAAGCTGAGCGGTGTAAACAAGTGTTAAATATAGCATGCGCGCACGTGACTGCGTGTTTTGAGTCTCTACGCTACTCTACCTAGCAAGCACACGTACACCGCTGCACACTTGGAACGATCGCATACCTGTTGTGTGAGCCTGATATTTACATTTGCCAAGTTCACGCGAGAGTTAGTGGACCCTCTATTAAGTGAAAAATAAATTTTTTTTTTTTAATTTTTTCACTTAACACAGTGGATTCTGACTAATTTACTAATTTAATATAAACCTTTTTAATTTACATTTGGAAAATATGTTTACTATGATATAATAGTTAACCATGCCAAATAATTACATTTCAATCGTATTTCATAAAAATAGTGAACCCTAACTAATATGCTTAACTTCGAGTGCCGTTGAATAGTTTGTAGATTTTGAAATTTTAAATTCAAATAAATGTATAAATATATATTTAACCTTTTAATACATAAATAAATTTTTAAATATATTTACTTTTTTATATATAAAGTATAAAGGAAAGCCTCCACTTCCATTTATTCCTTCCTTTATCTGCAAACTAGCTTTGTTTTCTTTTGTTTGGAATACGAAAATGTTACACAAGCAAATACAAATTTGGAAACGCGTTTATTACACTTACATTTGTGCATCACGTGCTCTCCATATTTGGGGACCTCTTTTCTTCCTTGTCCCTGAACCGACATCTCTGAAGTTCTTTTCCGTATGCGCATATCCAGTGAAGAATTCGACATTTGCTGCGCTGCAAGAAGCTGAATGGAAGTCAAGATAGTTTCTCTTCCTTATTTGCAGAATTTTAAATGAGAAAGCGAAGAGTGTAATGTTTTTTTATTATTAGCAAAAATATGGATGAGGTTTTAAGTAGCTCCCTCTCTTTCTCACTCTCTGAGTACACCACACACAATGATGAAAAAAAAAAAACTGAAAAGGAAAACCAATAGTGCTGAGGGGGCTTTATTTTTTGCTTTTTAGCAAAGGACAGTATTTTAAACCGATTTTTGAAAATGTCACAGAATCAGAATTCTTCTATAATACGACTGAAAGATAAAAAATTCCGATACGAGCGAAAGAGGGAATGTATATTTCGATAAACACCCTAACCTTACTTGTCTGCTTGATCATTCCTCTCTGGGACATTCATAACTCAGAATGCGTTCTGTACTCCATTAATCCGACCAGGCTGGAAGAAATTGACATTTCCCCAATAGAATACCTGATAATCCTTTTCGTTATCCCAACACCCTCCGATTCCTTTTGGTAACTCGGCCATAATCTCATCCAAGTCTCCTTCCTTGGTCCAAGTCTCGTGTCCTTTGGTCACAGTAGTGTCAAACGAGATGAGCTGCGTGATTGGTCTCGCTACTGTTTTTCGTTCTTCTGATCCAAACGTGTGTGTTGTGCCAACTGAAATAATTCTTACTCGAATGAAGTCGAAATCTTCCGACACTTCCAAAAGTCCAAATCAATATTCAAACTTTTTTTTTTCCAACAAGTGTGCCAAGGCAGTCCAATAAAATCATTTGGCACATCGCAGGTGGTTCGAAAGAAATACTCTTGGCCAAAAAAATAAGAATGTATCAGCTGAAGAGAAATCAAATCAGACTTTGAAAGAGCCAAGTGCAGAAAACCTGCCGCGCTTTAAGCTTATGCACCAGAACTAACGTGCACACAATACTGATCCATATGGACAACATGGAAAGATCCTAATTTCAACCCATCCAAAAGAAAAGAAATAAAATTAACCATCAAACATCAACAGTCACCTCGTTCGTTACCTGGAAGCCCACTAAAGTATCAGTGAACATCAATTTGGATACGCTACTCTTGATGCGTAACAGATCCTCTTGTTAACATAATCCATCTACGGACACACGCTGTGGAAAGGTTAGTAAGACCCACGTAGTCGGCCTAGACGTTTCTAATACATTAGAATGGGTTTGGCACAAAGAACCAAACGACCAGCTCATGGTTTAGCATTCACCTTTTGCAATTGAATTGAAATTTCCTCTCTGGTCGTTCACCAAGTGTCATGGTGGACGACTTCCTTTCTTAAGATTTCCCCCACTAATGCCGGAGTGCCTCACTGTACTTTAGCCCACGCTCTTTCTCCTATTTATAAATGACCTTCTAACACCGACTTTAAATTCTGTCTATAATTTTGCCGATGAGAATACTCCACTTCTCTTTTTCGTTTGAAAAAACCTTGCTGAGCTCTACATCCTAAGTTGCAACACCTTCCTTAATATTAAACTCTTATCTCCTTGCCATATTTCAGTAGAGCGACGAAAATCTTGTCAACTTTAATGCCACAAAAACACAATCGTGTCTCGGTTCGGACAAGAAAGGTTACACGTCACTTCTCCACCCCTCACCTTGATTAATACCCAGATTTCCACGTAAGGTTCATGAACTAACTTACACTTCTAGTCACTCCTCGCATAAACACACCCCATCCATATGTTCATTTGCTTCTAAAAAAAACATTTTTTGTTCAGGGCATTACTTCTCACCTACCTGCGTAACTCCCAACGCTGAATAAATTTCAAATCCACTCTATCTCACGCACCACCTTACAATACTGATCTCACATATTGGGGTGTTCGCCAAACACCTGTCTAAAATGTTTAATACCGTTCAGAAGAGGAAAATCAGGTTGATTCCCCCCTCTCTCTCTCTCTCTCACTGACTCACTATTTCATAGACACTGTTTCCGTCTTATGACTTTTCTGCGGGTATCTTCATGTGAATTGTCCCGTTGAACTGGTTGATACCATTTCTCTACTTTTCTTCAAGGCAATAAATAAATCCATCTGCAACTGCTAGTCAACATCCATTCACATCTAAAAGGAACTTCGCGCTCTTCTCCTTCATTCCATCTACGCCTGCCTTTGGGAACAGTCTTCCTCACACAATTTCCTCCGAGGAACTTCCCGTTGTTCAAAAACATTTCAAAAGATTTCTTCTTTCTTATTGACTTCTTGGCTACTTGATCGGATATGGTAGTGATGTGCTACAAGTTTTGCAACTTCTCATGTGTGGGGTTGACAAAACATTATTCCCTTAATCATATATTATAAGGAATATACTGGCAATTGTTCATTGGATAAACGGTTTTTGGTTATTAATGAAGTTCGCTATTATTTTAGAACGATTTAAATTGAGAACCATTGGAATGATATTAAACTTTTGTGAATTAATGTTTTTTTTTTTTTTTAATTTAAACATGAGAAGGAAAAGATCTCAATCATACTCCTTTCTTTTAGTGTTGCACGGTGATCAGCATTGATTTTAGAAATTATGGACTTTACATCCGCGTTATAAATAACTGGTTTAATTTCCCGACGTTTCGACCTTCATATTAAGGTCATCATCTGTATTATATACACATATACAAGGACAAGCTGAGTTACATTTCACACAGTAAGCTAGAGAAACAATGATTTGATCACAAGTTATTCTACTGGAATGACCTCTAGTGAAAAAAAAATTACAAATTAATTAATTATTTAGAAACTACATCAAGCTAAATTCTATTTAAGATAGCAGGATAACAATATAGTTTTATTGTAGTCTGGTTTATCTTTGTTTTTTATTGAGGTCTTGTAGAGAATTTTGTTAATAGTGTTTTGGATGTAACCACTTTTTAGAAAAGTATTGCTGATAACTTTAAATGAAGATCTGCTCCAATGAACATGCACTCTAAAAAATGGATACAGCCAAAACACTATTAACAAAATTTTCTACAAGACCTCAATAAATATCAAAGATAAACCAGACTACAATAAAACTATAACCATTCCTTACATTAAAGGGACACCAGATAAAATAAACAGAATACTACAGTAATACAACCTCAAAGCCACCTTTAAACCTCCTGCAAAATTAAAATGTTTACGCAACTCATCCAAAGACCCACTCCCTACGGTGGCCCGCCCTGGAGTATTTATTGCACCTGTAATCTACCATACATAGGGGAAACAGGACGCACAATTCCTATCAGACAAAAGGAACATAAACGACACATTAAATATAATAACTATGGTGAAGCTGGCCTTTCTGATCATGCTTTGAACAGTTTACACAGAATTGACGGGAAAAGCACCAGTTGTGTACATCACACCAAAACATGGTATAAACACAAATTTAAGGAAGCCTGTGAGATTCTTATCAACCACCCTAATCTGAACAATAATGATGGTCTAAAAATTCCAAGCATATGGAAGGCACATATTCTACCCACAGAACCTTTCTCTCTAAGAGTTAACTATAAACAGGACTGTAGATAATCCAGAATCCTAAATCTAATATAACAATCCTAATGTTAAAAATAGGACATCATTGTTACTGTAAGAAAACTATCTATAAGAAAGAATGTTTCTCCCATGTTATCTTAAATAAAATTTAGCTTTGATGCAGTTTCTAAATAATTAATTAATTTGCAATTTTTTTTTCACTAGAGGTCATGCCAGTAGAATTACCTGTGATGAAATCATTGTTTCTCTAGCTTACTGGATGTAATGTAACTCAGCTTGTCCTGTATATTTGTATTTGCTCCAGATGATGACCTTAATATGAAGATCGAAACGTCGGGAAATTAAAAGAGTTATATTTATAACGCGGTTGTAAAGTCCATAATTTCTAAAATGAATCTCGATCACTCCTAGAGACCACGTGATTCCATAATATTAACATTTAGAAAGTCTCGGTAGACATATGTTGGCCAATTCTACAAGTAAAAAGTCGTATATTGACTGCATTATATGTACTAACATGATATGAAGATGAAAGGCACGTTTATTTGCACACATCACTCGAAAATGACTGCACGGATTAACGCAGGCTTCCAATCGTTAACTTGTAACGACTCTGCGAAAGTTATGCGCAAAGTTTTTAAATAAGTTTTCAAACTTTAAATAAGTTTTCAAAGTTTTCAAACTTTTTAAATAAAAAGTTTTTATTTAAAACTTTTCTTGATATAAAAAAAATAAATCCTCTCCTCAATATTTATGCAATACTGAAAAATAATTTCACGAATTAACATCACTTATTTTTTTTTTATGCAGTACGTTATGAAAGTTGAACATAGCAGTCATAATTCTGTGTTATAACTCTCGAGCAGTTCCACAGAAGAACGAGTGCGTCCTGCTATGCTAAGAAGGTGCAACACGATATATCTGCTGAAAGCAGTAATTCCCCCACGTAATCATAATAAATGCAATAACAGGAACAACACCAACTGTAAACATAGTGCGATAGCATATAAAGAAAGTTTTAGATTTACACAACGTGCATATAAAACTGAAATTGAAATAATGACAAATTAATATTGACAGTATATAAGCTGACATGCTCTTATATGCATAGCTGATTTTCTATTGAATAACAGAAATAATCACTACATCTAAAAGAAAATTAAATGAAAAACAATTTCGGTGATGAAAGGCCGTATTGCGCTATAATTTAATAGTAGAACAGATTTTTTCACCTTGCGTTTTGCCGGATCCGCTGGTTTACTTTATTTATTTCAATATCTGAATGGGTGGGCAGATGCTAATGAAGGTTGATGTTTGGAGCATTTTAATTGTCGTTTCATCGGACCATACGCAGTGGGAAAAAAATATCAAGCTTGTCGTTGTTTAATGGCATTTGGTATTTCAGACACTTCCACATGATTTGATTTTGGTTTCAACTCGATCATTTTTATTGGTCAACTTATTCGAATTGATAATAATTCCTCACCGGTTGGTTGGAATCTAACGGAATTCGATAATTTAGGACTTGGATTAAATTTTCGTTTCAGTTCAGATTTCAATGGAGACCCTTTGTAGCGGAAAAAATGGACAAAACAAATTATGTATCGAGTTACGTATAGAGACCAAACGCAAGTCCTCATTTCGTATGCGTGTTATAATTTATGGCATCTGACACACTGGTCGGATTTTTTTAAAGAAATTCACATAGCGATGTTACCCCTCAGCAGTGGTCTATAAATAAGGAATTTTGTCACACATAATATGCAAAAAAATTCACTTACGATCAATTTTAAACTGTATCTGTGCAAATAATAAAAAAACAGCTACTAGGTAGGAGTGTAGTCATAGAGATAAGCAACGCAGTCACTGTTAAACCAATCTTGGGCTTCAATTTGGTTGAGAATTTGTTTTTCGTTATAATTTCATTTTTATAGGCAAAATGATTTGATAACAATATTAATTATTTATTTATTGTTTTCTTCACTGTATTTTGACAGTTTATGGTGGAAAAATGAGAGAATTGAATGAAATTTGATATTTAGGAATCATTAGTCGTTGCAGTCGAACCCTTTTTATGGCAAAATCAGACCAAAATAAATATGCTAAAAACGGCTCCATTTAATTTTTGTCATTATACAAAAACGCTTTTTTTTTTTTTTTTGTATAGCGCACTTTTTAATGATTATTTGCAATTATTTCCTTATTTCTTCGGTCTAAGAAGAACGTCTAAAAGTATAGCGCACTATTAGCTCGATAGGCTAACAGTTAGATAATCCAAACTGTAGAGACGAAACAAGGAACTTCAAGACCTCCAGTAAGCAGTCTCGCACCACCATGAGATGCAAATCATTCGCTATCTAAAGATGTTCACAAACATCCATGTCAGAATGAATTCGAATCCATGGTCTGGAGATTGGAGAGCAGAGACATTTTCCACTTGACCAACCAGGGGAAGACAACGATCACTTGAAAGAGTCTATTTTCCAGTAGCATATAATAGAGCAAGTACGAAACAAGATGAGCGCCTTCATTATGGCGGCATTGCCTTCCATGCAAAAGCTTTCAGCAAGAATGATAAAATGCCGCCGTATGTCCTCCATCAGCATATTTAGACAATTGGCTCAACCAAATTTTTGTGTGAGTCACGAATCTCTTGGAAGAAAAGCTGAACAAAAACTTTGCTGCTTAGCTTTCGAGTGAGCGTTTTCTCAATTCGAAGACCTCTGGAAGAGATTTGCTATTTTAAGAAAATTCTGAGCTCAACAATCCCTTCTTTTCTAAACAAGGAAACATTTTAGGAAAAATAAATCTAAGTTTAGTTCGTTGCTCAAAATTTTACCTTAAAGCGATTCAGAACTATAAAACAACGTTGAAACAACACCGTTCGTTTTATTGACATGCCATACTACTTTTTAAATTTCGTATACACGTTAAAAACTTCATAAATAACGAATTTACTTAAATGACATTTGCATTAGTAAATCTTACAATTCTCGCAGGTTCGTGTAGTTTACAATAAAACAAATGAGCTTGGTAAGTTATCAACCGCTTTTATATTCATTAGTTGATGAAATCGCGATGAAACAATTTAAATCAATCATATGAGTCTATATAAACAATACGAATATGCTTATACTTCTACAAAACTTCAAAAGGAAGTGCGCTCGCACACACGAGGCTATTTGATTTCTAAATGGGCTAAAAATGGCAAAATGGAAACTACGATGATTATTAGTTTCACGTGTGAACTTTTGTCCAACAGAAATGGATGATCTCATTTCTTAGCAGAACAAACCCTAATAACTGGTAGTTATTAGGTGAAGAAGCGTATTTTAACTAAGCGGTATATATACAATCCACAAACAGCAGCAGCAGCAGAAATGTGTTTTGCAGGAGTTTTGGAGTACGCCGAAGTATGTTACGGTCTTTTCTGAAGAGACAACAATTTAATGGCACTGATGGCCATATCAACTTTTCTTATCTGTAAATCAACAAATTTGATATCGCTAGATACGGTCAGTGGCTCCATGCTATAAATTGCTGTCATACCGATGAGTGTCGTATTTAGAGGCTTTCATGGGTGAAAAGCAACTGTAGAAGCTACTGCTGCTCTCTAACTGATATGGAAACTGGTCAGTGTGTTTCGTGGAAGACCGATGTTTTTTGTTGCACTACGCGCAAACCAGAGCAGACACTTTTACTGGTTGTGACACCGCTGGTCACCGATGGAAAAAAGTCCAGAATGGCTATGATGAAATTTACATTTCTCATTTTGTTATAAACGATTTTTTTCGTGTAATGGAATGCGCAAGTTGATTGGGTGATTACAGGATTAAGAATTACCGCCCGTAGAAAACTTACGTGAACTGAATGGAATTATGGATTTAATAGAGACAGACAGACAGAGAGAGAGAGAGAGAGAGAGAAAATAGTAAAAGCCCGTTTTACTTCGAGATACTGCGAATTTCTAAAGCTTGTTTAAATAAGTTGTGATATTTTGACATCTTAAGATGTTCAAATTTTCTATGATCGTGTTTCCAAAACCTACATAGCTCAGTGGAAAGAACAGGCACTTGTTACGTGAGATCTGGATTTGAATCCTGTCCGGAGCATTCACAAGGGCTTTACAAAAGAAGTCTCGACTCTGCGTATCATGGGGGAGACCTTCGTCCAGCAGTGGACAGAACCAGAAGGTTAAAGAAGAAGAAGAAGACTGTGTGTAGGAGACAATGTTCCTCACTTCCCAAAAAATCCAAAAACGATAGCAGAACGTATGAGTTCAAGACACGGTGTATTTCGAGATAGAATTCACTGCCCTGTCATCGCACAAGTTAAGTTCACGGAAACTACGTTATCTAACCAGAACAGACCACTGAACTTGATAGGTTAACCGAGGAGGGTAACGCTATTGTTGACTGTATATACATTTGCAATGCATTAACGTCAGAAAATGCAATTCATGCTTGCTGGATAGTGGCCAAATGAGTAAGGAATTTAAACCCATTGTGAAATGTCGTTACTAATCATTAAACCGTAGGCGTGTTGATATATTTTCTTTCCTTCTCTCTCTCTCCTTCTCATCCGTCAGTGGTTTTAGCAATCTTGTATCAAGAGTTAACGATACCCTTGGATATGCATTCAGAATGCCAAAATTAGTCGGTGTTTCCATTCCAAAGTTAAAAATGGAATAATTAAAGCTAACCATAAACGATATGATATACCAGGATTGATACGGAGATTCTGAATGCCAGTAAGGACTTAGAAGGTCATATTTCTTGATGAAGCACTCCCCTTAGCGCAACTGGAAGAACAATCCTTCGAATGGAAGGGATCCGAGTTCGATTCTCAAAGTAACGACAACAATCTTTCCACGTATGTTTTTTTTTTTTTTTCCAATGGAAAGTGAGTTAGCGATATCATGCTGAGGTAGGTTTTTTTTAAATCCGCATACAGACAAATCAGCCAGAGAACAGACGTAATTTGAAGATAAAAATACTATTGGGAGACGGTAGATGGCGTTGTTTGTGACGATTAAGTTGTGGAAACGGTGAGTGGAGTGGAGCGATCTCATGCGATAATCTTTGGATTCCTTGACGGAGTCACGCACTAATAACGATAATTGCGTTAGATATTAAATTAGTCCTCTGTGCATAGTTCAAATGTAATCAGTGTACGCATTCAAAGAGATAATTGGGAAATTTAAACAATTCTATTGCGAAAATCTTGATATCAGTTAGCATATAATGTTTTTATATAAGAACTTTCTTATCTAGAATTGCAGGTGATGTTACAGGTGCGACTTACGTTTCCGCTTTCGTACCTAAGCGAGATCATTCGAACGTGGCTAAATCCAATCAAATTAATTGCTATATTGATTTAATTCTTTAAACTCGGATTATCTCTTGTTTCACGGATCAAGTGCTTATTATTTTTAAAATAATTAAAGTAAAGGAAATTATACTTTCCCTTAGGAAGACGGGATGCAGTTGTATTTTCTTCTATTTTTTTTCTCTAGGAAAAGTAATTTAAAATAAAACAACATATGCTTACAAATTGGTAGAAGAAATAAAATTTCGAGTTCGTTGCGTACCAAATTTCGGGATAAAAAAGAAATTGTTAAATAAAACATTGCGGGAAAAGAGGGAATGAATTACTTAAAGAGCCAATAGGCTTCATTTCGACGATGTAACATTATTTCTTTGAGTTTCTGAATTTAACATCTTTGAGAGTTTCTTATTCGGTTTTGAAACAATGTGGGAGAGAATTAATGTTTATATATATATATATATATATATATATATATATATATATATATATATATATATATATATATATATTAAAAATAGAGATTATTCGTTTTAAATACTTTATTTAAAACATTGTGTTTAAAATAATTAGCACTATGATCTGCGATCTTCATTTAGCCATGCAAAATAAATTTAGCTTTGGAAAACGAATATGATCACTTATATTATTCGCCCATATTTGTTTGTTCAAAATGTGCACGCACCATGTAACTAACAATGAAAGCCGTCTCATACGATAAACCGTATAAAATAACTAGAAGTAAAAACTATAGGGGGCTGTCCCAGCTGTGAAGTTCGCTGAACAGTTACTTCCGGCAACTACGCGGGTAGCAATTAAAACCCGTTTCAAGTGTTCGGAGGTAGGAAAACCTGTCTGAAGGTCTTAAAAGCAGGAAATATGCAGTGTTTGTCGAAAAGTATTGCGCCACCCTTCAGTTATATGCAAATGTGACTTCATAAGCATGCTCCAGAACCGGTTCTAGCCTAATGGACGTCACGGTTACACACAACAGAAAAAGAAAGTAGGGAAGTAGTTATAACGGTGAAGCTGTCAGACCGGAAAGGCATTACTGGCATACTGTAGATTAGACATCTACCACTGCAGGCACGCTGGGATACTTTCACTCACCACCAACCATAATATGTAACCGGGCAAGAAACAACGTCTATGGCCGACATAACAATACCGTTCATATGGTGATATGCTTTTGTTTAAAACTATAAATATACGCTTACATAATATGCAATTATAACTATCGCAATACTTATCGAAATAGTTCATATTCTCTTTCCACATAAGATATAGAAAGGTAGCAATTAATTCAGAACACTATGCTAAAAAGGAAGCCTGTACCCCCTTTAAGGAATATCCTCCATGGTTGGAGTTAGTTACTGCTCTTGGCATATTTGGGGCTTTCGATCAGATAGGGGTCTTCTATGCAAGAACCTATCTCCTGGTCATCCTTTTGTAATTTGCTCTTAGGTTTCGTTATGGCCACTTATTCTAAACTCACCTTCCCTAAAAAGTTTCCGATGAACCCATTGAAGTTATTTTAGAAGGTAAAAGTATTTAAATGGAAGATAAATTTTCATGGCCAGGTGTGAGACCATTCTCCCTAGCTACTGCACCCTTGAAGGGGCTTGAAAAAGTTGCATGTTTGGTCTGTAGATCAGGGTTTCCAGATTATGTAAAAATAAAAATAAATAACAAATTAAAAAATAAATAAAAACTATAGTACTCTAGATTTTCCAAGATATAAAAGTTAACTGTAAAGTTACTATTCTATGTGCTATACGTGAAATGACCATTGAAAACAAACAAACACAAAAGTATATGCTTATTCATCTCAGTATCAACAGGCGTATGTACTTAGAAATTAGCTTATTTCTAAACTAATTTACTGTCACCGTGATTTGTAGTCCTGGTTGATTAAATTTTGTAACTTCAGTTGTTTCAGAGAACTTATCGAAAGAAATTAATGTGGGGATTATCTCACTTCAAAAATTTGAGCCATTGACAGTCTCCCAGAGCTCGTAGATTTAGCAACGATGAGTCCAGTTTCATTACAACTAGGAAAACTCGAAGTCTAGAGGATTAATGACAAATCTGCCCGCTATCTTTCTTTCAAGTAATCCTATGTAAACAGTAACGCGGCTATTTAAACTTCTCTGCTATATAAGTTTCATTTCAAGAGCTCCATCATCGAAATTATAATGAAAATGGTAACTTTCATGTTGGGAAAATTATGAAAAATGAAAATAAACGCTTTGCGAAGTCTTCTAAAATATTACAACGTTGGTCTTTTTTTGTATATTTGTAAACCTAATTATAAAATGTTAGTATGTTAGCTCCTGCAGAAGTCCAGTTCTAAAATTCTCCCCCAAAATTCACATCTTTGGATGTTTAATTTGTTTATGTTTTTCTAAAAATAATTTTCATTTCAGAAAAAAAAATCGTTCTTGAACTGTTTTCAGAAATATGATGAAAATTTCCAGTATACCTGCATGTCTGTCTCTATCCGTAGCTAGCAATGTTTTCTAGTGCTTTAACTAATTTTCGTTATCCATTAATAAATAACTATTAACCACTCAAATTTCACTAACAACTAGTACTCGATTGTACTTAATTAACGTTACTAAATTACGAATACCAATTTTATTATTAACGGTTTTCCTCTTTTAGCAGCCGAGCATTCTCATAAAAATGAATAACGCTCGCAAATAGCATCCAATATTGCCGATAGATGGCAGTCTTGTAAGGTCGGAGTATTTTTAGAAGCTGGGGCTCACACGAATGGTTGCACGAGATATTGTCAAATTTAATGAAACCAGTCATTATCCCTGAGATCTGCACTTCCGATTTACTTCTCTTCCATTCCTCCATTATGTTGCAAGTGCAAGCAGGAAGTTGGAGTCTGTGGTGCAACGTCAGGTTTTCGGGTTTTCTTTTCGCCTAGGCTACTTCCATTTGGAGTTCACCATTTATCATAAAGAACTGTAAGTACAGGATGTAAAATGCCTTATTATATAATGCTTTCGTTTTCCACGAAATTATATGAATATCTTTTTACTAAAAAAGGAAGAGAAAAACATGTAAAGAAAATTCATAACTCCTTCGGGTACAGATAAGAAGCACTTGCTATCCATCCAAAAACTGCACGAGTGGGTAAATTAAACTTTCGACGTTTGTAATAAGTGAGAAAAGGATTTCTGTAACTCAGCGGAATCTTTAAGGAAGTCGTTCATACGTAAACAGAAAACTTATTTAGGCAGTTTGCATAATTATCCCATAAACAAATCGCATCCACGTTCGTGCGGGAGGTGTCACTACTAATAAACAAGCGAAGACCGATTTCCCTGTATTATAATTCATTTTACTTGTAGTTGCCATACGAAGAGAACGCCAGGAAAGAAAGGCTAGAGAGAGAGAGAGAAACAAAGGCGCAAGCAGCGATACTGCTCCAGTCCGCTACGGCGAGGTCAATGACCGCGTGCTGCTGATTACGGCGTGTAACGGGTACAGCTGTAGTGGAGGTGCGGCGCTGGTGACATCTGCAGGGTGCCGTCACAGAGCAAGGCTTGGAAATATGGCGCTTCTTTTCTAAATCTGTACTCGGAGCTTTCGTTTTCCTTGGTGGATGTCTAGTGTGTCAGTAGGAGCCGATGCAAGGGACTGGTGACTCGGATCGTTGTATAAAGCGATATGTGGAGGGCAGTGTCTCTACGGCCGTCGCTAACTGCTCGAAGAGAGCACAGTCAAGTCAAGTATGGCAGCCCACCAGCGGACCTTCCGACCTCCTGTCGGTGATGGAGAGAGCCTGGCCTCCTCGGGACTCGTTAATATCAATGTACGTTATCCTTAGAGTTAAGTTTAGCAAGTAGAGAAAACCTAGAAAGTGTATATTTTGTGAATATAAAACGGTGATAGAGGGAGGGAGGGAGGTAGAGAAAGAACGATAGAGACTTGCCTGTTGGAGAAACTAGGTTAGTTCTGAGGTGTCTGACCTTCTCCCATAGGTTGCTGACTTCTTCTTATGACCGGTCAGCTTCATCAGATGGTTAAAAATAGCGACCACTCTGTAAATATGGTAACGTGTGCTGTTTCGTCCGAATTACTGCAATAGTTAGCGATATGTTGTTGTGTACGCTGGTTAGTACGTGCTCTTTCATGTTTTGTGGCGTTTTATTTATCTGGAAGGAAACATCCGGTTTCAGTAAGGTACGTTTCCTACATACTAAAGCATTTTAGCACAAAAATGTACACCGAACGAAATACTTAAGCAGAGAATTTTTGTGAGGAACAACTTTGCGCATGCGTAGTAACGCTGTTTGTATGTCCATATTTACTTTCACGTACGATATTGGAATCCCTATTTCTTTATGCACACACGCAAAATATTCTTTTATTATCTTATACTACACACGATTAACTGTATTTCAACCATTTTAGCCTAATTGGAAAAGAGAAGTAAGTTTATAATCTCTGAAATGAAAGTCAGATATTTAATCGTTGTACTTCCGGAATGAGTGAATCTTCAGAAGGAAGTCCATCATCAGCCGTTTACGAGCTCAGTTTTTGTGGAGTTTACGAAATTACTGTAGATATTAGTATTTACTGTTCACTATTGGTTACTAAACTTGTGAAAGTGCAGCAATTCGAAGAAATAATTTTCATTGTAGCAAAACTCCTAACCCACGTACAGTGGAAAATATTACGTGGCGTCTAGTTTAGTAATAAAGTGAAAGTCAAAGGTCTGTTCGTGTATTATTGGCGTACAGGAGGGTCATGGTGGTTTGGACTGTCCCCTTCCAATATTCCTCTAGATTAAAAAGTTCAGTAAATCAAAATAATCAAATACTAACTTACCCACGATTTTGCATTCACTCGTGTGTTAAAAATCACTGCCAAGTGTTCTGATTTATTATCATCATTTCGGTAAATAACACGATAAGTAATTTTTTTCCCCAATAAAACTTATAATCGCCCATTCCACGCACTGATTTTCCTACTTTCCCCTTAGGAATATCCTGCGTGCGACACTTTTATATAGAAAAATACAATGGAGAAATATTGATGGGTTGATAATCAGGTTTTACAGTGAATTCTCCCTGTTACGATGATCGGTCAGTACTCGAGTTACTTTTATAGTTTAAATTGCTTTTTGTGATCTAAGGAGTAGTAAATTATAACATTACTGTTTCGATGTATAAAGCGTTTGCAATCTTAACTCAAAAAGGTGATGACGTGCAATTAGCACGTATTTTAGGACTGTTTAATAGTTTTACAATATTTCATTTGAATTACAGAAAATTCAAATGAAGAATTTTCTGTAATTCTCAAAATATAATTCTCAAAAAATCGTAAATTTAGCCAGGTAAGCTGAACACTGATCTGTCTCTAAGGGAGGAAGGGATGTAATTTTTATCTAAATGAAATTAATCGCTCCAGGAGTGCCATTATAATCCGTTTAGAAGCTACTATCGAAATTATAACAAACTACATATTTACATAATTTATTTTTTGATATATAGGAGTGCAACTGTTGTATGTATTATTAGGAAACTAAGTACAGATATTTTGAATAAGGAAAAGAAGGCATACTACAATACAGCTGTTCGATGATTTACATTTTGGAATATGCATAATAATCCGTTAACATTAAAATCAGGATAACAGATTTTAACCTGAGGAACAAAATGGAATTAATAAAGCACCAAAGAACGTAATTTGAACATTTGAAACAGCGAAGTTATGCGTTGTAGAAACTAACACTACTCAAATATTAAAATCTGACTTTCGTCTCGATCGGTTACATTATATATATATATATATATAGAGAGAGAGAGAGAGAGAGAGAGATTACAGCAAACAGACTTACTTGTCTGTTTACTTACTTGGGAAAAAGGATTAAAACCTAGCTTACATAAAATTGCTTGGTATCTTTAACGTATATTATACCCAAGGTAAAAAACTTTCTACATATATATATATATATATATATATATATATATATATATATATATATATGCATTAAATTAATTACTAGAACAGTTTGGCGGCCAATTCCTTACTGTAATATAAACTTCCTAAAGATGACAAATAATTATGAGAACATTTAAATATAATTTACAATGATTTGACTTTTTTTTATTATTAAAAAAGAATGTAGCGTTCATTTCTTTAAAAATTTATTCCAATATCGTTTAGTTGTTTCTCTCAATATGTTATTTTGTTTCACTGATTTCTTACTCTGTTTTCACTAAATTTTCTGTTTACTCTGTTTGCTAGACTTACATTGAATGTACTGGAGGGTCACTGCATGGCTGGGGTGGGGGAGTACTAAGATTATGCAACCTTGGTCTAAATCAGCGTCTCTTAACCTGTGGTCCGCGACTGTTTTTATGAAATTAAATATTTTCCCACAGATTAATAACACACACGACATAAAGTTTCCGGTAATTCTATTAGTTATTCACCCTCTGAAGTGTATTCAAGTCTCAAAATAGGCAAAATAAACACTTGAAAAAGCTTGATGGAATATTGCCATATATGGTTCTTAATATTTAGTTTACGGGTTCAAAATCTCGTGTAGTAATTTAAAGGATTGCTGAGATATGCTCAGAAATAGGCGAGTGAGTTCAATGCGCTGTAAGGACATTTCGCAGAGTGAGTCAAAATCTATTAGCATTGGTTCCTCTTCCCGTCTTTTACGCGCATTACAGATGCTCGAACCGGACGAAGTTTGATGAAAACTGGTGCTTTTCATCTTTGCTAAAAGTTGTCGAACCGCAGTTGCGGCTCGTTGCCATGGTAACAGCGTAGGCTACTGACTTCCTAGATTCTGGAGACGTCTCGTTCACATATTATATTATTTACTAAATACTGTAACACGCGAATTCGCAATTATAGCGTAGTATTAGACTATGCATTGTAGTGCTTAACCCTTGTATTATAATTAGTAAATACTCATAGCAGGTAATATGAATTCAGTGGAATCTAGGTAGTTAGTAGCATTCTCTGTTACTATAGCTCAAGGGTGGTGGCTCGATGCTATTTCCGGTCAATTTAAAGTCGCTCTATCTCTTTGCGTATTGTAATTTGATTATTTAGGATTCTTAAGTTGTTATATTTGACAACATACTTCTGTTTCGATTTGAATTAGACAACTGAAACGCCACCGATCAATAGTTGCTGTTTGTTCGTAACCATATAATAGAATCACTCTGACATTTGAATTTTGATTAAATTCATTATTTCAAGTCGCTACTAAATTTTGCTCGAGGTGAGACTGCTTTAAAACAGAGTTGGGGAGAAGCGCATATTTGCATTAATTACGATGAGTTCGTTTTGCAAATTGTCAATGTACTTCACATTTTTCAATGACTGATAATATCAAGAATGCGCTTGGCTGTAGTATCGGTTAATTTGCATTAACACCACTGTATTCATTATTTCTGATGAATACATTACAAATAATGAATTCTATTTCACTTGATATCCACTGTTTATTAAAGAGAGCAGCTGCATGTTGAATTGTCATCACCGTCTCCACATGCTGGGGCATCGACTCCAAGAGGTTGCGGAAACAAAACATGTATCCTACTCCAGGCGGACACGATTTGATTCCAGCAGTTCTGCCAGATTTCTGACGGTGATGCCTGTCATGAACATCTCCCTCCAATATATCTGAAAGATGTTCAATGGAATTGAGATTAAACTACTAACAGGAAAAGGCAATTCATTAAGGTAAAGTTGCCACTGGGTTCCTTTCTTGAATACGATGTGTCAGTATGACATAGAACGTTATCCTGTTGAGTGTTCATCACATGTGAGGGAAATGGTTTACATGAATGGGTGCACCTGTTTAGCATCTATGTTCAAGCAGGTTGCACCATTCAGTCCTAGTCCGTTTCTACGAAAACGCACCTCCAGACCATCATTCCGCCTTCCTTGCATTGTTCTTAACAAGCATGATGGACTGATTTCGTGTTGTCTTCACGGTACCTTTTGTTTTTCTATTACTTGAAATACAGGAACTGGGAAGTATCACTCCATGCGACCTTTGTTTGGTGTCCAATGCTGATATTCCTTCGCCCCCACCGTAACTATTTGTGCAGGATAGGTGTTATATCGTCTTCTGTCTTCTTTTCGGTAACATCTTCGACTGATGACATTTTCTATTCATCACATTGTTCTAGATATCGATATGCTGCTATATATGGCATTGAGGGGGAGGGGGGGGGGCTGTTTTTGAAACCCTGTTTCGGCCTGATATCACACCAAATGTCATTTCCAATTCGAAATCGATCAAAGCACGACCTTTGTTCATTACAAGATGCGTTTTATCCTTTGTAAATTCTGTTCATTATTACGTGGATTTCTTCTGGATTCACATATGCTGCTTATTCCCAAAAAAGTACAAATAAGTGCTAAAAATTGTTCATATTATATGAGCATTTAGTGAAGGATATTATTTTCTTAAATATTAGCCTGAATTTTGTTACGGGAAGGAGAGTTATTTCAAATAAGGAGAGTCTAAATTTCTTTATATATGAAATTATTGATTAAGACTACAAATAAATGCAAGCAATAATTAGGACCTTAAAATGTGCCTTTGCCAACACATTAAATGATAAGAAAGAAAAATCAACATTGGTTGCCCTTTAAATCGTTTTGTCCGAATTTTCTTGGCAAACCATTAAGTCTGCAATTCATTAATAATGTGAATGCTAAAAATCAATGGATTATAAAATTTCATCAAAGATGAATTTCTCTGATCTGGAATTCTTCTGGATCAGATGGGACACAGCAAGCGATGGGTATGGTGAAAGGATCCTTCAGGATATGGTAAAGGATTCTAAGGAAAATGTAATTCTAATGTGCTAGCTAAACTAAGTATGTTTTTCAGAGAAACTCCACAAGGTACTTACCAATATTTTGGTAAGTACTTCAGCAAAAAATACAAACAAATTATCCAATTGTGTCATAATTATTATGTTTTAGTGTTTTTTTTTTTAAGTTTTATCTGTATTTCAAGTTTATATGCTTCCCTTAAAAAAGTGGAGGTACAAATTCTACAGTTAAAATGGAATTTTCATGGATACCTGAATTATAAAATATCACGTGGTTCTCCAAATGGTATCTGCTGCTTACCGTATACATGCACTTTATGTATATGTTCACACATGATTCCATAATCCCAATGGGTGATTATGATGTGCAATTCAACTTCAGGTTATGATGCCTTCATTGAGTCTTAATATTCACTCGTTGTGCAATGTATAACAAGGAGCAATTTCTGTACAATATTTGTATAATGTGGAAGTATTTACATTGGGAAATCAGAACATTGGCGAATTTATTCGTATTTACAATATTACCTATTAATAATAGGCAATAAAAAAAACAGGGCCGTACTTACACTTTCCCCGAGGTGCTAGAGTGCTCCGGGATCCCTCCCTCTTGTTCGGGGCCCTTAAACTGATTCTCATTTTTTGGGCCCCTCCAGCTACAGCTTCGTGTGCCTATGCATAAGTACGGTCCTGCCTATTATATTAGGTACATATTATACTAAGACCTTCCGTAGTTCAGTCGGTATAGACGAAGTGCTTTGGTTGGAAAGAACCTGAATTCGATTCCCATTTAGGACGCGGAGAGACTTTATCAGGGCTTTCAGCTGAAGTTAACCCGTCTCATATGGAGGTTCTAGGGTTTTCCTCAGAAAGCCAGCGGCATTACCTTGCCTACACCCCTAATCAGAGGACTCAACTTGTCTCGGACGGACGAGAATTGAATGGATGGAATGGACATACAGCGTAATTCATAATACTCTTCCTCACTGTAGGTAACCATAGTTTAGGAAGTCGACTGGAGAGAAGCAAAATGACTGCTGCACGATTTGTCCGCGGATGACCATACTTTCATGAAGTAGCCGCGAATGGATGTAGAAGGAAGTAACAACTAAATTTTCATGTTATTTTTTATAATCAGATTATAGGTGCATTCTGGATTAGAATTATTTCAAAATATCTTGAGGAGAGCTTCGCAGTCATAGCGCAGAAAACGAATTAGAATAATAGCTAGGATAATAGTGAACGAACATCATTCACTAGAAGTCAGAAGCGCTAGTGAGTAAGGGAAAGTGCTCCTCGTTTATTTTTTACATAAATCAAATAACCCCATAAAACAAAAGTGACCCAATCATCCCTCTTTTGTTCATAAAAAAATTGAGGATTACAGATTTATTTTTCCAACTTATTTATACTGTGGCGATTTCAAGTTAGAGATTTGAAAATGCAGTTATTTTTCTCGCTTTTGTGAGTGAGCCAAAGACCAATAATTGTCTTTTTTTTTAGTATTCCATTAAAAAAAAAGTTTTCCAACTTGCTGACGATTCCTGATAGACGACTTCGGTGTGTGTGTGTGTGAAGAGAAAGGAAAGGAAAATCCTGTTCATAAGAGCTCTGCTGGTTCTCCTCTATACTGTTTTCTGAATATAATTGTGTAGTGTCGATTTACTACCATCCTAGATTTTTATTTTATTTTATTTTATCAGACAGCAACATGACGATATCGATTTCAGTTCATTTCATTTGAAGCAGTGGAAATCGCTCATATTTTGAATTATTCATATTTGAATTATTTAGTTTCTTGTAACCAAAATTCAATTCGACTTGGTTTTTGTTAATTTATTATGAATAGAGAAGTTTTTAAAGAAGTAACATTAACGCTTAAAGCAAATTATCTGCGCTTACTTTAATTATATGCGCATTTATCTTTCCTGTTATTGATTGCCACGATATACTGGAAACGCGTAAAAATCATCATTCAACTGACGTTTGTAGTACAATCGGATGAAACTGAACGTTAGTTCTCAAAAGCAAATACGTCATCACACCGTTGGATGTTTTGGTCGTGGATTTTTTATTTTATTTTTTACGCTCAAGGTTTAGTTACCAAAGTACTCTGTAATGAGCCAATAACCTTCCACGAGAGCAGTGGTGTCTCTGTCCGTAAGTATACAGCATGGATGATCTTTGGACTTCCTGGTGTAACGGGTGACCTTGGGTTGCAGAGAGACCGGATACACTGTATATTCGATATCAGAATGGAAAATCTAGTAAACTCATAGGAAAGGAGGGAGGGGGGGGGAATAGGGATAGTCAGCAAGACATGTAGATTGCTCGCAAACAGGAAACAGGATAACCCAACCTTATGTGTTGTTCATACATTACTAGTAGGTGGAGAGAAATCACCGTGACAGTCATTCAATGTTGCTACACGAGATTCCTTGACCTCCTCTTAGCTGTCATTCTCACATGCACATTTATCACCTTCAGCGTTTTCTGTAGTACAAATTATTTTATTACTCATCCCGAGGGGAGGAAAACCATGAAGAAAATGAACATGACGCCGATACAAATGTAAAGTTACGTCGTCCACTGTTAAATATAAAATTTTAGTTTTCAATAAAATTTAACTTTTGAGATTCTAATTTACGAATTATAATTTTAGAAATTATTAGTATTTGTTAGTTATGCGGTAGTTATATTAGCAATTATTTAATAGTTATATTTTTGGCACTTGCGCATTATTTAGTACATAAAGGTGTTCCTAGAACTTCGCAACATTCGAGTGTTAAAAATCCCCATCAGGGCGCGGTGTGATCTGCAATATTATAACCGAGTGTTATAGAGACGTGCACTTCTGTGATACAGCATGTACATATCACAATTATCTGAATTGCTGCGAGTCTGGTAAAGATAAATCTACCTGTTTCCTCACTACCAAACGAATGAATTTCTCTGATCATCATTTCGACCACTGATCAAGAAAGTCCCGAGTTAAAAATATTCGTAAGTCACCATGGCCGTATGACGGATAATCATATGCAAATTATTGGCTTTTATTGCTGTACCTCACGCAAGTTGATCAAATTGTAAAACGCCTTACAAATTCATATTCTCATTAAGTGATAAAAATTAAATTCAATGCATTTAGTTTGTGTTTGCTTAAACAGCCATTCGATTTAAAGTTTTTTTTTTTTTTTTTTTTTGAACTCTAACATTCTGAAAATGCAATTTACTCATATCGATCTTAGTTTGTTCCGCATGGAAGAATGAATTTACGATACTATTGGTGAGAGGGGGCCCAGGATGTAGGGAAAGAGATGTAAAGCATATTGGACCAAAATCAGTTAGCGTCAAAAACTATGCAGATTATTTTACACTATGAGATGTTGCCATTTTTCATCCACGATACAGGTTTGGTTTTATTGGAATTACGGCCAGAGCAATCCTGTTTTCCATTTTGGTTCAATTATGCAGAAATTGTCAGATGAACTTAACAATATAAGAAACAATAATATTCCAAAGTTGCTCGAAAAAGATTGAACCACGTAATCTGAATTTTTTTGTTTGAGAGACGAATTATAATTTCAGAAATTATTAGTATTTATTAGTCATGCGGTAGTTATATATGATTCCCTTATCAGAGGTCCTTGAGCAGTATATTCTAAATTTTGTCGAAATCCATTGAAACATGCAACCGGTAGAAATGTCTGCGGCATAGGATAATTAAAAAAAAAAAAAAAGAAAGACAGAAAAAGAAAAAGAAAAGAAACGCATTTTGGGCTTCGCTATCTTCAAGGTACACTAATTTTTCTTTTTTTTTTTTTTTCGAGTAGAAGACACCAGTTTATAATATTCAACTTAGAATGACTTTTATGCGAATCCCACCTACGAAAAGCAGTTGGCCTGTAGTGTATTGGTAATAGTCCGAGGTGAGTGAAGCATTAGGTAATCCGGAAATTATGCTCTTATATACAAAACAAGGTAAATTTTCAAGCGACTTCAAGGCCTCAAATAAGCAGGGAGAGGGGGATTGGCTCACACCAGGAAGGGTTTGAAATCCATCGACTGGATGGATTACCTAAAGACATTCACAAAACTGTCATGACATGGTTGGAATTTATAACCTGAATTTTGGCCCTATAATATTATATTATATTACTTTAGATATTCAAGCTCAGTGTTTTCTGTCAGTATTTTTATTTTCTTTATTTAAAACCCAACCCAATATATTTTATTTATTCTTTATATGCTATGCTTGTATTAATCAGCGTTTGCAAAATGCATCATTGGAGCCTCTTTAAACAAATAAATTATCACAATTATTTTTGAAGATGCTAAAAAAACATCGGAAGTGATGTGAGAATTATAGAAGTTGAAGGGAACGCAAGACGAGCATTTAAAGTCTCAACTTTTCAGAAACAGAATTCCTCGCATTAGTTGGATGCAATGGATTCCCATCTCAGTCGACGAGACGGATACTTGATATACATATGGTGGTGGCTGTACAAATTTTGGCGATCCACATAACGTTGCAATCATTTCAATTACTGTCGTCTTCTGTTACATTTCTACGTATTTCACACTTTATGTTAATTCATCTCATGCGTGTTTAGCGGGAAAGGAGAGAACCTCTGGACATGCTCATTGTTACAGTGTTCTTATTTTCTAGCACTGCTTATGACACTTGTTTGGCCTGTGCAAAAGACAACTTCTTGTGCCACTTTGTCTTCGAAGTGATAAGTCGATCATTGATCGCAGCCGTAGTCTTGGCCGTGTATGTAACGATAAGCTTTCCTTCGCAGGGGGCATGCCAAAGTGTGGCGAAAGGTTTTATTGATTACCTTATATATTATGATTTCCTAGAGGATGCTATGAGAAATAGCATCCTCTAGGAAATAAATGATGTAAAGAAAAGGAACGACAGGTAACCAGGCAAGGAAAGGCTACACAAATTAGAGGAACGCATGTTCACGCATATTGGAGATGGTGCTTTTGCTCTGTACGGTTTTGAATTGAAATGTTTTTACTTTTATTATTGACCACCCGCTATCTATTGCGCACAACAACTGCACAAATTGCGTTGATGTGCTCGAGATAATAGACAAAGCTGTGGCATAATTGACTTCCAAGGGAGATGATAATTAATTAGAGACAGATTGACTGGTAAGATTATTCCGGATACCGTTGCTTTTCTAAGGTGACTGCAATAGGTATAAAGAAAACAGCGTGATAATCAGAAAATATCCAGTCATTGTCAACCATGTGAGATAACTGAAAACAGCTGATCGATGTGACACATATATGAAAGAATGACTGCTTCGTAAGGTTAAACCTCATATATCGAATATGATCGAATGAAGGTAACAGCAGAGGACCACTGAGGAAACCACAGTTGTCAAACAAAACTAGTAGCAACTACTATAATAGCCAAATAATATCCGCGTCGGACACCAGGTAGCCGAAAAAGGGTCATATGGAGCGAGACCGTTGTTAGGGTATAAACTTCTCCATATTGCCGCCCCTAAATTCAAGAAAAAATGCAACTGAAAAAAAAAAAAAAACCTTTTATGGGTGAAATAGTTTTGCTGCCCTCCAAACTTAGTAATCCTAGGCATTGTGTTACTTGCTTAGTGGGTCCTGTCTGTTAAAAGAAAGGACAAGGATAGCGAAAAAACACGAGGAATGCACGACTCGACTCATCCCGCTGGCTCAAACAATTCAAAACAGTTGCGATAGAGTGAAGGTCTCTGAGGAAAGATTTTGGGAAAGGACTTTTTATACCCCTTTACAGTAGTACAAGGAAAGCGTACTGGCGAACCTACGTGGACATTAATGACAGCCAAATATAATCATTGATCTCGAAATTTAGTCTTCACCTAATTCAAACAGCTTCGGAAGGACAGCGTGTTTTATCACAGGTTGTCCAAGAATGAATGCAGGAACATGAGAGTAACTTGACCCATTTTTGTTTATTTTATTTTATTAAAAAACAAGCCTTATAAGGATCTATACAAGCTCGTCTAGAGCAGGCGTTTACAAACACCCATGACTACGATGGGACTCGAACCTACGACCTGTTAGTTGGAGAGCGGGTATACTATCCACTACTCTAAGTATGCCGGAAGTAATGGACTGAACCTTCCTTCAACCACTGGATATTCATGACGACAGGGACCCATCGCCAGCAAATTCAATGGAATTGCAGGAATTCATCACCGCTTAAAACGGGACACTTGTGTAGTGTTTTCAAAATCTCGTTGAAGATTTGCGAGGAAAGCACTTTTCCTCTGAACACACTTTAAGTGGATATCTCTAAAACTGACCGCACAGTTTAGTTTATTCCATTTATGAAATATGTTTGCAACTATCGTTAGCATGATATTCTTAGCAAGAAACTGCAATTAAATTTCTATGCATTTAAGTGAAGCAATTTATCAGCTAAAGGTGAATTAGCTGTTCTCAAATTAACCCGGTAATTTCTTGTAAAGAAATTAAAATTTGCTGTCTGACAATTCTCGTTTTAACCTTAGTATGACCTTTTGTTTTTCAAATGCGTCTCATCCACTGAACACATACCTTCAGTATGGCATCCAATCTTTATTCGTCTTTTAAAAATAGATTGAATTCTCATTTAGTGCAATTTTCATGTCTTTCTGATGATCAAGATTCACAATACTAGCAATTCTTTTCCACATTCTTGCAAAAAGCAAATATGAAAAAGGGAAGACTCTCCAAATGCTGTCAGAAGTGGAAAATAAATAAAGATGAGAATTCTATTAATAATTAGACAAAGTGTTTTGAAAAGCCCTTTCTAAACTATGTTCAAACAAACAGTTCTGTTATTTTTAAATTATTGTCAGTATGTGTCAACGAACCCCGAACAGATGTGAGAAGTCGAAAATATAGTTATTGCTGCTGTTTTTTATGAAAAAAATATAATTATTAAGTTATACACATGCTGCATAAATCTTAAACGGCATTTCTAATCAATAATTTTAAGCGTTAAAATACCGAAAATTACTCAGAGTTCATTATTGAATCTTAGGTTCATGTTGCTGCTTCAGCTTAAACATAATTAATATAATATTACTTTTTGGCACTTATAAGAATTAAATATCTTAAAGTAAATGTATGAATCTCTCTATATATAAATGCATACATCTATTTAGTTAGATATAAGAGAGAATACGAGAGGCTGCAGGCAAAGTATTAGACAAGTACTCGTATATCATAAGCTTATGAAGTTAAGACAAAAATGATGTGTACACTGAATGAAAAATTGCATTTCATGTAGGCGAGTTTTTATGGTGAAAACTTCACGAATCATTCTCGATAATTCCACGTTACCTATACTTGCAAGACACTCCTGATATCGAGAAATGCATTACCGTTCAAGGTAGCATTTCATTAAACAAATGACAGAAGACAGAATCATTTAAATTCTCATTGGTTGGTTCCTCCTCCTTAGATAGCGAAAGGAAGTCACACTTAAAATATACACTAATTTCAATCCAGAGCAAACTTCTGTTAAACTTCACTTTACATGTTAAATTCAAGTTAACATGTAATTTTGTCTATTTCGCAGGACGAAAAATCCTTCCACTTCATTATGAGGAAGTATAACCTACCTTCAGTTGAAAAATCTGTTGTAGATTCTTTGTGTTCAAGATAAATAAATTTAGCTTACTACGGAGCTGTTGACTTTGGCTTTGCAAAAATGTGGATATATGCACATGTGCGTTTTAATTGCTGTATCCATATAAACAGATTTGAAAGAAGTGAGTTTAAATATTATTAAACGTACTGTTTTCAAATCTGTTAATAGGTATACGATGCAAAATGTCACTAGTTACGAATGAGTAATCAAGGCTCAGTTCACCAAATTACGACTTTAAACGTATTTCTGATTGAAAAATGGTTGAATCCTTAAATCTGGGGTAACTTTTGTACAGTTCGTCAAGTGATCAGAACTGTTTCAAAGATACCGTGTTATTGAAGGCTATGTTTTATAGCATTGAACTCTTAAAATTTTGTGACCACAATTTACAAGAACGATTTTTAAATTCTCACTCTTTTGAAATTTGTGACTTAATTTCATTCATTAGTTATAGCTTCAAAATGTCTTCTGCTGGGTTAGAGATAATTACGAAACACCATGCACGAAGAACTTTTTTTAGATAACCATTTTGTTAGAGTGCATATTTTTCCTGTCAGAAATTTATCCAAAATTCACTTATGAACCGAAAAAATGTGTATTTCTTGCAAAGCAATCTGGAAAAAAAAAAAAAACAAACAAACATAATATATATATATATATATATATATATGTATATATTGTATATATTCCTGAAATAGTTTTCGAAAATTAAATGAAATGTGTTAAAATCTAAATATCAGTTGGAACTACGTGAACGGAAATAGCAGCGTCCGTGGTAAGAAATTCACGTTGGACAATGCGAAGTAAAATGCACGTAACTGTTTTATAGTTCAAACCTTTCCACATTGCACGTCCATACGTCAATTAAGAAAGAGTAC
This sequence comes from Typopeltis vanoorti, assembly GCF_054136105.1. Lineage (NCBI taxonomy): Eukaryota > Metazoa > Arthropoda > Arachnida > Uropygi > Thelyphonidae > Typopeltis > Typopeltis vanoorti. The sequence goes on along the minus strand of NC_143549.1, from coordinate 190,261,034 downwards.
AAAAATACAGTGTAGTTTTCTATACATTATAAAGGCCACTACTAATATAGTACTATGATTTAGAGCAGCGCTTCCCAAACTGTGGGCCACGGACCCCCTTAGGGACGTTAGTTTTATTGAAGGGACCTTGAAATAATGAAAACAAATTTAAAATGTTTTAAGACCATGCCAAACGTGTATGTAAGATGCTAAAAATGTAATATTTGCATTTGATTTTTGCAATATTCGCTGTGTATGTTTTGTATTGAATATAAAAACAATAAATATTATAATAATATATGTCTGTATTACGATTTTGTTTTCGATGGGGGCCGTGAAATATTTTAAGATTTCCAAAGGGGCCTTTACACCCATAAGTTTGGGAAGCACGGATTTAGAGCACACATACTCTATCGTACAGGGAAATAACTGATACGAGATACTCGTATGGCATCGTCCGACAAGGTTGTAACTAACAAACCGATTAGTCATTTGAATCCTTAACCTTAAGTAAGAGAGAAAACTCGATACTTATTTTGGGCTACTTACTTAATTCTATCTTCACGTCAACAGAGAGAGCTAATTGTCCATCTTTATGAATCAGCAAGAAAGGTTTCAGAATTCAATAGGTTTTGTATTATTTTAATGAAGTGAGGCATGCATTAACAAAAAAAAAAAAAACACTATATTTACAGACTGAAATTTATCCACTTTATACTAATTCCTTTCCCATTTTTCTTTTTACGTTTTATGTGTGTGGTTTTCCTCGCACCGTCCGGAGAAAGGGTAGTATTATTTTCTCACACCTGTCCCTTTTCCTCACCACTTCGTAAAAATATTGCTTTTTAATATACCAACAATATCTACTGAAAAATCTTAAATATTAATTCCTTAAAAATAAGCTAGCTGGCTGTCTAAACTTGAGCGGCACTTTATCTGTCCCAAAGAGATAAACAGCCGAGCCATTAAAACCCTGAAGAGTTGGGTCTACTTCTCTTAATTTGTATCACTGAGAAATTAAGGAGGAGGAGGATGGTACCTACCTGTTAATGATTAGATGTGTTGGTTGGCATTGTAGAGAAAGTAAATAAATCTGAATCTGTGAGACAATCTTATTAATTGCACTAACTTCATGTATTTCCCAGTCAGTTTGCTTTTCTTTTTTTTTTGTAGGGTGAAAAATCTGAGTTTCTGGAGGGAAAGTCTTTCCACCTTTGTATGAGACCGACTAACTGACCTTCAGGTGGAAATCTTTTATAAATGAAAGTTCCTGGCATCCTACTAAGGTCATTCCAACCGAAGGGAAATGTTTCGCGACTGTCCTACATTGGCGTTATCCATTAAGGAGAATACCCTCTGTAAAATTAATGTAGTTGGATGGTCATTCTTATAGGATATCTATTCGCTAAAACATGTATCGCCTATTTGTGGCGTATAGCGGGTTTATGGCAAGTTCCATCAATTCCTATGAGTGAAAAATATCAATGCATATATATACATGAGCTCGAATTCCTAGATATTGTAGAAAAGCACGTTTATGAGTGCATCTGTTTTCTCTTTGTAATTTTGAGCTGAGAACTTTCTGGCAATCCTCTAAATTTCAGCAAATTACTGCGGCTGTAATAAAGCCAACATAATTTTACCTTATAGTGACTGTTTGAAGTGAAAGAATCTATAAAAAATAATAGTGATGTCAGGAAATGAGAATTATCATATATTTTCTATAAGAAATCAATAAAATTTCCACAAGGATGAGATAGTTAATTCTATTGGAACAGGTCTAATGCCCGTTATGCCTTTTTGACCATTTCCAAAATCTGCGACGCTTTATATTCTTTCTCCCATCCAACATTTCTGTAATTATCTTACATAATCCATCATTTTCAAAAGCAAGTTCAGGTTCATTCTGTTCCTTACTCAATTTTTATAGAGAAAAGATGCTCAGCTCTTAATTTAATTCTTTTTTTAACTTAATTTAACTTAACTTAATTTAATAAACGACCCCCGAGATCAGTGAAGAAAAAAAATACAGAGGTACACTATATTCAGGATCTGAGGAAGAATGAAAAAACAATTTGGATGGAGATCATTAATTAGTAGCCAAATTGTTGATTAATCCTACTTTCATAGTAGCGGAGAATGAGAAAAACTGAATAAAATAAAATCTGGAATGTAAATTCGGATTTTTGAGCAGTCACTGTTAGCTGCAAAAGCAATGCGTGTATTTTCGTTTGTTACAAATGTGATGAGCTATGTCTATGTATCTGTCTCCGTCGCTCTAATAGGACACCTGTGCTGTAAGTCGTTTCTTTTCCAACAGAAAAATGTATTATTTATTCACGCCAGTAATGACAAGTTTTTCATAATAGCAAAATATATCTCTTCACATCATCTACACCAGGTTGCGGCTAACTGCAAAGTGTAGAACTTCGCAGAGCGTCATTTTTTTTTTTTTTTAATTCGCTAGTTATAGATTGGTTTCATTTTATAATTGGCTTGTAGATCAGTAACTTTGTAATTATCTGTGTAGCTCATTATGCTGTAAGAGACGCTATGATGGATTGAGGGTGCAACCATACGTCATCTATTCCATATAGAATACGAGGGGAAGTGATAGGCTCTGTCATATGTCACTACTTCAAAATGCTGTTGTGAATAATAAGATCGTGAATCGCATACGAAGTTTGCAAATTCCCATTTTGTTCATTAATATAGCGTTTATATCACTGCTACGGAAAGAATAAATTAAATTTGTTCAGTATGCTCGTAGGAGAAGCTACGAAAAAAAAAAAAAAAGTGTGCATTAACTTCGATCAAGTACGAGTATTTAGAGCTTTCAGGGTTAGGAGTATAGCGGTATAGCGGTCAATTTGGAATAAAGCTGGAACAAAACTGCTTGTACGAGTTTGTTAGATATTATCAGAAGATAATATCTAATAAACGTTCATGTATGCCAAATTATAAGAGAAATTCTTGCCATATTAAATACATAATAACATTCATATGACGTAATTAAGAGTAGAGTGGCGAACTGAAATAGACAATGGACAGTAGTAGTACACAGTTATATAAAGTGATGTTGCAAGCATTGATATAATAGCCAGTTGTTACTCCTTAAGGTGTCGCATTTACTGCTTTCCGTTGCATGTAGTGCATACTTTTTTCAGACTACCAAGCCTATTTTTCCACCTGTAATTAATGCTTTAACCACAGACTAACGAAAATCATAAGGCGTAAAGTGATAAAGAAGCTGAAGATATTTATATTGTGATTGATATATATATAACTTATTCTGCTTATTTAAATTAAGCCATTCAGGCTACTAGCACTTCCCAAAATTTCCCTTAACGAGATAACCTTGTCTGAATGGGGGCCTCTGTACTACCCACGTGTTGTGAAGGGATCGTTTCAAGGTGCACTGCCCTCGGGGCCGTTTTTAGTCAGCTCCCTTTCTTTTCTTTCCCGTTATACACCCCGTCATTGAACTTGAAACTAGACCACCGAAGCAGGTCATTGGCCTTGAGCAAGAAAGAGAACCAGCTCAAAGAACGAGAGAGAGAGAGAGGGCCTCCCGCTTAACATGTGGGCCGCGAACGAAAAAAGAACTGTTACGGCTATAGATCTGGATGAGGAACCGCTAAGAGACATCGGAGATATCTGTTTTTGGAGGCAGAACCAAAATACTAACGTTGCAAGGAAAACACGAGAGAAAAATTGATATGCAAGCATGTCAGATTCTTATTTGTGAACATACATACGAACATTGCAAATTCGAATTCAACATGCAGTCCTTGAACTTAGAAAGTGCAACTAAAATGTCATCAAACCCGATCTATCATATTCCAACAGTACAGATACAGCGCTAGACAGATTTAACTGCACAATTAAAAAGTGGTGGATTAAAGCTCACAACAGAAATTCGTCGCTTTTTTTTAAAGTAAATGCAAAAATAAGGAATGATACTGGTATTTAATAATATTTGGATAGTAACACCACATTTTAAAATGAGTCCTTTATTCGCTCAAATGAAATAATTTTCAAGCAACGAAAGCGTCATATAAAAAAAAACCTTCAAGCAATAAGATCATCGTATAAAAGGTAAAAAAGCAATCTACAATTAGCTTAACTTCGATAAACACATGTTACTATGTTATTACTAAACTATCAATGCTGTTCTTATATGGCATGACAGCACTAGATACTTCTTTTTTTTTTTTTTTTTTTTTTTTTTTTAAAGAGTAGCGACATTTTTTTTTACAAAATTATTTATTGCATTTATTAAAATTCCAATGTAGGATTAAAAATTGCTAAAAGTTCATAACAGTCTCGTTTAAAAATTAATGTTTCATTCCAAATATTTGAAAATTGTCATAATATTTTCTGGATTAAAATCGCTGCAAAGGTATGCGAGCAAGCAATGAATAATGAGAGATGCATGGATAAGAGTGGTCATTGAAAAAGGATATAAAAAAGGTCAAAGAAAAAGGTATAGAAAAAATTAAAAATAATAAACGTGAAGAGGGAGATGATGCGGTGCTCCGTGTCCTTGGCTACTGCTGTTGAATTTGCGATTAATATTGCGGGCGGTTTGAACGGATATATATGAATGTGTGCATTGATGATGATGATGATGCCAAATTGGCGAGAGCGAGAAGTAATGGCTCTGGCATAGTGTCCTGCAAGATGGCTTTAATAGACGAGTAGCATGGGCAGAGGATAATTAATGATAGTTTTATTGTTGCCAACTGTAAAAATGAGGAGATTCTGTATTGGTATTGTGAATTGAGGACGGTACAGATCTTGATTCCTGAGTGGGAAGAGAATTGAAATTCGGGATGCATATTACAAAGGTGGTAAATTTAGCCAATGCAAGATTTTATTGAGAGGACACTTAACAGGACATTCAATGGGATCAGATTAAGGAACTGTGGATTGTACAATTTTCATTTAAGCGAAACATAGGGGATATGACAGAAGCGTATAAATAGGATTCCATAGGATAGATACAGGGAAGATTTCTCAATGCATATAAGGAGAAGAAAACGACCATAGGTTGTCCTGGAATTTTAGTGAGCATGCGATTGGAATGGGAATGAAGAGCAGGTTTTTCTTATCAAGGGTGGTGAATAAGTGAAGCATGTTGCTGAAGTTGTGTTGAGTGCAATGACGGCGAATGATTTTAAAAAGAAATAGACAAGCGTCGATTGAGATAGAATACACTTCCCGAGACACTTTCTAGGCCTTAACGGATATATCCAAATAATAATGATAACACGAGTATATCGTGTGTACGAACAGGAAAACGCATTTAATGTCAAAATGTGCTCACACGTTTGAAATTACATAGAAACTTACGTTATGATTTTTTACTTAGACTTCTTGAACAGCCTTATAATATATCATGCAGATAGACACAATTTATAAAATACAGAGTCCACATGGCAGATTCCTGCATATGACACCCCAAGTTGAAGTCTTTCTGTGATTGAGTTAAATCTCTAGTGTTTAATATTGATGACCGTAGCCAAGTAGATCAAGAGTACAGCATACTCAAAATAAATAAATAAATAAATAAAATCGTTTGGTTTAGTGCAGTGTCTTACGTTAATCTTTAAATTTCTGGATTTCTCTTCTTAATTTGAAAACAAAAATCAAACATACTGTTAGTTATACAACATATCGCAATTATTTTATAAATTACCAAAGAAGTGACTCCAAAACAGATTGCTTCTAAATAAAAGTTAAAAATAAAATTGAATTAAGTAAGGGTGATCGAAGTCTTCTGAATTTGAACAACAGTTGCCGTATATGTTAAGGATATACTAAAGTGGTATTTCAGCTCTTCATTTAAATGCAGATTGCTTTAAACTAGCTTTCGCACGTGATGGAGATACTCAATGCAGAGAAAGCTGAAATGGTTACTAAAGAAAGTGATGTATTAATGTTCAAACATCATATCTAAGGACAGTAAATGAAAGAATACGATTATCTTTGAAAAACAAATAATGGCTTTATCTTAGTAATATGCAAATTTAACGGATATATCCATTGATCAGTCTGAAGAGGAGAAAATAAACACTGGAAAGGTACTAAAATATCTCCTAATTTGGCTCCTAAGTAATATTCCAAAAATAATTATTAAGTCTTTGTAATGCTCTTTTCACTTAATGCAATTGATATATTTAATATCCAAAAGTTGCAGCCATAACCAGGAGGTGGCGCTTCGCTATCCTCTCACTCTCGACAGATAACTAGTTCCTGAATAACGGGGCTGGTGGGTTTCTATATCCACAGGTTACCGCCCGTCACTGGTGACCCAGGCTGGCGGTCAATAACCCTCTCTCTCACTCGTTTCTACTGGCCTATAGCCTACGGCATGACAAGTTCGCCCAGGTGAACCCGACCGAGAAAGGAAGCGACACTAACCAACCTAAAGTTTCCGGTTTCTGTATATACTAGCTATAACATTGCCCTCCTTAATCTGGAGGCATTCACTGTTTGTGTTGTGTTTATGTTGGCAAGCTAGCAGGAACGGTTCGGTGCTCGTTCTGCATTGAAGCTATTAAGCATGCATCACATCAGATTTTTTTTAAGATAAACTTTCTCAAGTGGACTATAAAGGCAAATACTATGTTAGGTGGTGTTAATTATATAAACACATAAAAATATTTCGAATAATAATTTAATATTCTAATTGGATTAATGTTATCACATTTGTAAAGTATATAGCGCATAACTAATGACAGTAAATGAAAGAATACGATTATCTTTGAAAAACAAATAATGGCTTTATCTTAGTAATATGCAAATTTAACGGATATATCCATTGATCAGTCTGAAGAGGAGAAAATAAACACTGCAATATATTAAAAGGCTGCAACAAGTTATAAATTTTCCTAAAATAATTTGGGATTAATAACCGTTGCAGTCTGGGATCAATGCAACGTTGGCTATGCAAGAAAATAAAATAAAATAAACATGGTCTGATGTTAATCTCAGTAAAGAGCAAAAAAATTATTATTATATACAAGTGTCTCCATGGAGTCAGAAGACTCATTGCGGGATACTGTCTATTGACACATTAGGCCATTATTCACACAATACTTATCATACCTCTTATTAAACTCATTCACAGACAAAGCGCTCGCAACCACCTCTGGAAACCAACTCACCACTCTCCAAGCAGAAAATCTGAAGTTCGAACACCCTTGTTAACCACACTCATATACAATTTCCAGGGGTGACCACTCGTTTTCTCCCCTCTCCAATATACCGAGAAAAAGTCATCAGTGTCAATCCTACAAAATTCCTTTAATCACTTCCATGCTTCTATCACTCTTACGCCTATCACTAGTTTTTGATGCCCACAGACCTGCGACAATGTTTGTCACTCCTATGAATCTTCTCCATCACTTCTTCATCAGCAAGGAATCCAGGCGACCAGATCTGCGCACAGTAGTCAAAATGTGACCTTACTAATACCTTAAAACGTGGAACCATAACTTTTCTATCCCTGCTTGTCAGTGTAATTTGCTTTGCTGTTTTGACCACCTTTGCAATATTTCCTCTAAACTTTAATCCCTGTCCGCAATCATTCCCAAATCCCTTGCCTCGTCAACTTCTTGCAGTTCAGTCCTATCAATGTAGTAGACAGCATATGATCTCATCCTCCCAAAGCGCATCACCTTACATTTGGCCACGTTAAACTGGCAGCCTTTTACCTCTGCCTAGCATATCTAAGTCATCCTGCGATATCTCTACATTACCTTCGTTGACTTGACTATTGCTCTTCCCAGTTTTGCATCATCATCAGTAAACCAGCGAATATTTCCGGTGAAATTATTTCCAATGTCATTAACGTACAAACTAAACAGAGGACCAAGTATCAAACCACAAAACTAATAAACGGAACATACCTTAAGTTTCATGTGGAAGTACTAAGAGAACAGTTCAAATGGACGTAAAGGGGCTTACTCCGTATACGAGAAACCAAATCTTCTGAAGTTTAAGATGCGTTCTGTAACACGTGTTCTTAATCGGTGTACATCACTGTCGAATTTTCAAGAAATTTTGTGGTAAAACAATAAATAAAATTATTAAACAACGGTGTGTGTTAAATCGTAGGTAGCTATTATTGGGTTATTTTTGCTATGTTTATTTACTCATATTTTATTCCATTACTTCGGAGCTTCCGTAGCTCAGTCGTTATAGACGAAGCCTTTTGGTTGGAAAGACCTGGGTTCGATTCCCGTCCATGATGTGAGGAACTTTTATCTGGTCTCTTTCGACTAAAGGTGAGTCTCATACGGAGGTGGAGGGTTTTTTCTCTCGGTAACTCGGGTTTTTTCATCCCTCAAACAGGCAAACCGGTCCCGTGAACACACACACATCTACAGATATAAATGCACATTTCTTCAAAACGTGAGGCTCTGCGACAAGTCGGTTGGGATCGCTTAAAAAAGTCGCATCATGTAAAAAGGCCTACCCCGAATACAATGCATAGGATAAGGCACAATAAGAAGATTTTATTTCATTATTTTCAAGTATTAGAAGGCATTAAGCTAAGGCGTACCGCGACGAAGTGAACCATCCTCGTGCAATACCACGAACAAGGTTGAGAATGACTACTCTTTCAAACAGTGATTTAAATATCTTTCGATGCTAAAAAGGTTGTTTGTTCACAAGACAGTTGATTCAATATAATTTATGTTCTAGACAAAAATTGAATTGATTTGTTTTTAAAAATCGTTTTGAAAACAGCGTGTTATTTGAAGGAGGTTAGTATTTATTTTGAAACTGGTTTACTAAGTTATTTTCTGGAATGATTACTCTGCGAATCCATATCGCAATTATTAGTTATCATAGGATAGACGCAAGATCTCGGCTTGGTGTATTAATTTTTCATACAATTAACCTTCAGTCTATGAGAGAACTATCGTATAATAAGGCAAATTCCATCTATCTGAGAATTTTTGTTAGCAAGTAATAGGAACATGTGTGTGTGTGTGTGTATATATATATATATCCTATTCCATCCTTTCATGTTAGGATTAATAGTCTATCACGGCCAAATAACTTGGCATCTTAGAAACTTGCTTACTGCCTATGATCTCCCCCTGCTCCCGATTTGAAACCTTTGGAAACTTTAAGCAATTTAATGCAGCTGGCTTGCCAATCCTCTGCCACATCCCTCTAGAGATAAGTATTTATGTCTGTAGAACTCCGTCTTCACGGTTTTCCTGTTCTGAGGTACGAAGAACTCGAGTTTCTGTGAGAAAAAACCATCTACGACTCTTCACGTCGTAGACGAGAGTTGAACCTCTTTCAAACCAAAGGGCTCATCTATATCAACGAGCAATGTGGGCTCCTGCCTATGATGGAGGTTAATTCTAATGCATTGTCTACTATATCTGTAAATTGTATGCGTATGTTCTTCTGAACGGGTTTGCCTGTCTGTCTGTGGGATTAAACACTCGAGTTTTGGGAGGAAAAAGACTATCACCTATATTATATATATATACGAGTGTGTGTGTGTGTGTGTGTGTGTGTGTGTGTGTGTGTGTGTGTGTGTGTGTGTGTGTGTGTGTGTGTGTGTGTGTGTACACACACACACATATTTGCCATTAGAAAGCAAAAGTATTTTTGGGGAATATTATAGTTTGTTTTTCTGTCTCATTTGTTCGAATATAAATTTTCTCTTAGATAAATCAATAAATCAATTAACTTTATATTATGAAGAGATCAATCACTTTGCTGTCGTCAGGATGGGCAGATATCCAGTCCCTAAAAGGGAGATAAAAGTTAGCCATCAAACTACTCCTGAAAGTGGTAAAAAGACATTAATAACATCCAGCTTCTTGACTGTCTGCACTCCCATCAGTTAATAAGTGATCACCAATATGAATTCCGCCACTCTTGTTCTACAGCAAACTTCCTCGCTAATCTTACCCACTTTGGACAGGCTATGGAAAGATTTTGAGAAACTTCCGTGACTCCTCTTGATATTTCCAAGGCTCGTGTCTGCTACCAGGGAATTCTCAAACTACCATCGTATGGTGTTCTTTGTGAGTGGATTGCCAGCTTCTTGTTTAGTTGTTCATTGTGTATCATGGCGGATGTGATCAGATTTCTTTATCAGTGCTCTGCAGGGCTCTGTGTTCTTCTCTGCGTTCCTCCTACCATCTCTCTCTCTCTCTCTCTCGCTGGCTCTTTAACCTCATATCGTATCCACAGTTCTGCGATGACAGTCATCCTCTTCATTCGAATACCTTGTACTGCTCAAATGATTCAATCTTTAAGAACTCTAATCACTGTCTTGAACACTAATCTCATTGTGCTCAAGTAGATTGAACATAATCTAGCGAATTTTAATGCTATCAAAGCACAATCCTGTCTTTATTTCTCGGAAGAAATATCTTACTTCACTCTCTGTTACTTTTGAAAATGTGCATCTAGTCAAGATCAGTTTTCTCTTCTTAGTTTACGTTCCCATCTAGTTCATCCTGGCGTAAACAGCTTTCTGACACCTCCAAGAAACTACGGCATTCTTTTTCGTTCGAAACGCTACTTCTCTCCTGTTCAACTCCTAACATTCTATAAATCCCACCGCCTGACATTAAATATTTTTGTCATATGTGGGGTGATGAATCCAAAACCTCCATAAGAACCGCGATTATGCACAGAAAAGGGAAAGTCGCTGAATACTTATCGACCTCCTTACTTTCTGAAATACGGCCTTTATCTGCGTCATGTCTTTTTTGTGTAGGCACTTTCGTGGGTGTTGCTTCACCGAATTGTCCACTACCATTTCTCCGTTTTCTTCTAATCATGTAAGAACACGAACAGGTACTGGCCAACATAGTTCTTTGGAACAGTCTTTCCATATTTTGTTACCAATAAATACAACCCCTAGCTTTTCAAAACGCATGTTAACAAAGTCTTTGCTCCTTAATCACTTCCCAACGCACTGCATCTTGTTATGTTTTGTGGCCTCTCGTTTTTTTTTTTTTTTGTGTGTATGTGTGTGTGTGTGGGGGGGGGTTAATTGGGTAAAAAAATGCTTTTGATAGTGATCATATGCTGGTTTTTGTATTTTTCTGGGCATTAACTTTCTGTATTTTATTTATATATTTTTATAAAGTGCTTGCAACAAAATTAAAAAAAAAACAATAAGGAAATGATCGCAGGGAATCATAAAATGATGCGTTTCTTAATTGCATTTTGATACACTGACACAGTTTATTTCCTTAACTAAATCTAATCTACTATAAATATATAATAATGTTTTGTTTAGTTTTCCCCATTGAAAAGTGTCCAATTGAAATAGGTTTTAAAAGTGATTCTATATTAATATCAAATTTAGACTCGCTCTTCAATTCTTAAATTTTATGAAGTAATAGGAGGAACTGTTATTATCAATTCAAATCATTTTGCTGATAAACACAGGCCAGTTACAAAGAAAAGAAAAAAATATGATTCAAATCATTTATCAATAAAATTAATTATAACGAAAACAAAAATTATTTTCCATCTCGAATGGTTTCGGTGAAATCTCTACAATGAGCCCGTAATTGTTTTCATTCAATTACAGCTTGGAACTGTTCACACTTTAATTTCCTGTTATTATTTCCGTAACTTTTGCGAGAATAATCATGATGTCTATAAGAAATTTATTCGAAAAATTCTAAAAGTTATTAAACTTGAACCAATTTTTGTATTATGTACTCGTAATTTTTTTCCGTTTAATTTTGCAATCACAAAGAATCTAAACAGAACTCTAAGTTGAAATAATTTTAATGGAAATGCTGAATCCTAAAGGGCTGTCAGTGCGGAATTATTAATATCCCTTCGAATAATTTTTATCAAACTTGCCAATAAATATCTGAATGAAACCAACATTGGATTACATGGAATCTCATGGGTATTCAAAATTCTAAGTTTTACTCAATTCCATCCAGCAAGAGTCAAGTTATTGTAATATATTTACGTTTCCTACTCTGTATAGCCTCGGGAAAAAAATAAATAAAATAAAAAAATAAAAATTTGGAATGCGAAACAAATTTTCATAAAGATTCCAAACACTAATTATCAGTAAACTCTACTCATTCAGAGTCAGAATGCCGACGGTCATACAACGTCCTTTGGGTGGAAAGGCCTGGGTTCGAATCTGAAGAACGCGAAGGACTTATTAATTGTAAGAGCTATTGAAACGGAGGTGAGTTAGTCCATCTCACACGGGCTGCAGGGTTTGTGTCCTCTGAAACTCGGGATTTTCATCCGGCAAAACAGGTAAATTTTGACTAGACGAACACGAGCCATCTGAGCTTTCACTACTCCTGCAATAATTCTGAAACAGCAACAAAAGAGTTTCTGAATAACTTGCATATGGAAGCAAGGAAACGAATTACTGTAATAATACATTTATTTTGTAAAACGTACTTTAAAAAACGTTAACACATTCTTATGTATTGGCACCCATCGATAATTAAGTTTTTTTTTCTTTTTTTTTTGCATATCTCCGGTAGACATTTTATTTTTCCTGATTATACGCTATTAAATAGTCCACTTCATATGAGCTGTGAACGGTGATCCTGAATATTAAATTTCATTATATTTCATCAAGCCAGAGATGTATTATTACCTCATTTCAAATTGTTTTGTCAATTGTGCACATTATGTGCAATGCGGTTTCATTTCTAAATTGCATTGTACCAATTTCGTTAAATCCCTGTGCAGAATTATTAAATCAGTTCATTTTGCCAATCAATTGCTCCAAATGAAACCAGAATTAAGCTGCTTAAAATTGTTATGGTTTTCTTGTTAGGTTAGATTTTCTGGTTAAAAACTGCTAACAACAAATTTGAGTCATTTTGTTCATCAGCTCGTTTGCAAGTTAGTATAGGACTCTGAATTGATTTTTACTGGAATTTGCTATTAGAATCCCTATGACAGAATCTTATATCCTTATATCTTATTCTTAGAATCCTTATATATTTCTTATAAGAAGAAATTAGTCGGAACACTAAATTAGCTGTATACAAGACGGTGTTCAAACCAATTTTAACTTATGGGTCTGAGAGCTGGGTCAGAAGTAAAACACTTGACCAAAGACTGGAGGCCTCTGATATGAGAGTTCTGAGCAAGATTAGTGGAGTGAACAGATAGCATCAGTGGCAATATCACATTAAAAATGAGGATATTAGGAAAGAATTTGACATTGCTTCAATTGAGGAATGCGTTAGCAGAGCTAATCTCAGGTGGCATGGTCACTTAAAGAGAATGGGTGAAGAAAGATTAGCAAAACAAGTGTTCTTTGCCAGATTGGCAGGGAAAAGACCCAGTGGAAGACCAAGATGTAGATGGATTGATACAATAAAAAGACATAAGACATAAATATAAGACTTAAAAGACATAAATATAAGATCTGATATTAGAATCTTGACACAGATAATAGATCAATTTGGAGGAACAATGTTAATCAGAATGGTGTAACTTTTTCATGTGCTATCATAATTACATCGTACCCCCCCCCCGAGGATACATATCAGGAATTTGATTATGATGATAATAAATGTGCTGAGACGTTCCCATTTTTCTTTTCATTGGACCATATGCATGGACAAGGCGGGGGGGGGGGAACGTATCGATGTACTGTAACAATTTCGCTCTGGCTAGATAAAATTTATTACAATTTGGAATTTTGGATAGACCGAGATTTCCAGGGTGGTTCGGTATTTGGTTTAAGCTGGATCCTTTGTTGTGGTAAAATTAGCGAAGCGAATCCAAATTTATAGCATGTCGCAATCCAAAACTGGTCGGAATTTAACAGTGCGCGTTATTAACTATTGACAGACTTCGGATTTTTACAGAAGTATCATCTTATGCTAGTTTGAACAGACTAGTATATGCGTCTGTTCAAATGGTCATACTACTGGGCGGTAGATTTTGTTGTTCTTTCTTCAAATTGCTTAAAGAAAAAAAACGTTTCCGTAATAATTCCATTAATATGGCAAACGATAATATAATGATAATAATATTTTTATCGCTATAACTGTGTGCTTTTAATGTCATATTAAGTAAAATAAAATTATGACTGCGGTTCTAGGTTCAATTGTGATAATGAATGCTGTTACTATCAAAGAATGTGATTTCGAATTGCCTAATTTTATTGTTAGGATGGTTTCCATTGCTTTTTATGGGGTTACCACCTACGAAAGGTTATTACTAGACCTATAGTACATCTGTACCGTAGTTGGGTTAAGGATTTTTTTCTATTTTTGTCAATTTTATATGTTTTCGTAATTATTTATTTTTTACGTGGTTCGGAAACCCTGCTATAGAGACTAAACTTGGAACTTTTCAGCCACTTCAGGCCTCCAATAAGCAGTGAGGTGGTCTCACACCGGGCAATGAAATTCATCTCCCACCTAAAGGACAATCACAATGAGACAATCTATGCCCACGGTGGGATTTGAGCCCACGACCTGTTGGTTGGAGAGCAGCTGACACCAGGCCAACTTGTCTATATCGGAGATAGCAATTTTTTAAAAAACTGAATTTCCCCAAAACGGAGTTATTCTGATGTTTAATTTCGATATAATTTCATATTGTCCATTTGTATTCCTGAAAATGGTTCTACAATTTTTTTTAAGGATTTCATATTCAAAATCTAAATAAAATCCGTCCAACCAGTCCTGGAGTAATTTGTGTTCGGACACATACAGACAAAACGAATGCTATAAGTGCTTACGACGCTATATTGCAAAATGCGACTTTTAAAAAAAGTAAGCATACCAAACAGAGGTTTATACAGCTATATTGTATAACAGTATCTAATCAGGTCCTGAGATAGGAGAAAAGGGACCGAGTAAAGCGATACAAATACTGTTGATTTTCCCTAAATGTAGAAACTGAATTTTCAGTAGTTTGAAACGAAATACAAGCAAGAACTAGAAAGTTCAGATCAATAAGAAGACATAGCTTTATACAGTACTGATATACTATATAATTGTATCTGAAGCCTTAAACAGGAGAGGAAACGGGATACTAACTTTTTTTCCTAAATATAGAAATTCAGTTTTTTTTTTCTATTATTTTTTTCCGAAATAATAGAAATTCTATTATTGCCTGCTTGCATCGTTAACAAAAATATAGTTACTGGCTAAATGTGGTTACTGATAATAGCAGACCAAACGTGGAACTTTTTGCACCTGCTTAGAACTCCAATAAGCAGGATGTCAATGGGATTCGAAACTAGCCTGTTGCTTGGAGAGAGGAGATTTTGTCCACTTGTCAAGCCATGAAGATGGGTAAATTGTTTATTGTAAATAGCAGTAAATTATCTGGAAATTAATGGAATAGAAACAGAACTGCTGCAGAAGTCACGCAGTAAAACACACACACACACACCTACTAAAATCAAAAGGCTATACCGTCATATTTATTGCTCGGTCTCATGCATTTAATGGTCTGTGATTAAGAAGTCCAGCGTGTGTATTTTCTCATACATTATCAGCTGATAGAGTTTTTATGACAATCCCGTCCAATGTATTCAATATATTTCGCAAAGGAATTTGCTCCTAAGATGTCTTACTTTTTTTTTTGCTAAAAGTGTGAGGCTATCTTTCAGCACGTGTACCATGGTCTTCTGATCCACCCTAACCTAGAGACCAATTTGACGACTCACTCACTGCCTTATCTTTCCATTAAGGGATGCAATTCCTATCAGTGAGGAAGGAATACAACTTCTTACATCCGTGTCAGGATCGTTTCGAAAAGATCATGACAATACTTTCACTCACCGAGGAAATTCATTATGGAAATGATTCATCTCTCTGGATTCATGTGAACCATATGCACATTCGGTACATGATATTCATCTTGATCCATAAGTATTGTCCAGTTTTGTAAATGGTTTAAGATTTATTAGATCTGTGGTTTAAGATTTATTAGATCTGTGGTTTAAGATTGCTGATTAGTATTTTCTACCCTTAGTGAACGCTGCACAAATGTCACTTTGCAATATGACTAATGTAAACCTGCTGACTGACACGCACAAGCCTCAGACATTTTCGAATTGTCGGCATTTATGATATTGCAACTATTTTTCGCTACCCTCGTACATAACTTTAATTTCAGATTTTCGTATTAGAACAATGAGTTCAGAAAAATGAAACCATATAAAATACTCCATAGATAATAGCTAATGCATTTTATGGCAATCCCATTCAGTGCCTTCAATATGTTTCAACATAACATAACATCACATTACACTGTTTTCATATATTCGTTGAGGGATAATCTCTCAAAATGAACCTCTCGGCGGTAAAAACCTTGAAATCGGCTAGCATGAAACAAAGACAGGCTTCAAATGTTCAAAGAGAGTGCCAGAGTTGTGAGTTGACAAGGTGCTTTAATGAAGCTGTTTTACCTTCAATAAATAGCTTTTGTTGAAGATTTACAATCAGTGAAGTTTCAAGGTTACAGGCAAATTCATCGAAAAACAGTTAATCGAAAGACAATTCATCGAATGCAATTCATCGAACAGCAATTCATCGAAAAAGCAATTCGCCGAACGACAATCTAACGAATGGCAATTCGTCGAAAAGGCAATTCATCGAATGACCACAATTCCTCGAATGACAATTCATCGAACGACAATTCGTAGAAAATGCAATTCATAGAAAAAACAATTCATCGAAAATTTTTCGATGAATTCTTTCATAATTCATCGAAAAGTCATTTTTCTTGCAAAGTATTGTTTAAAAATATTCAGCAACAATGCGGAACGTTACTCATGATGACAACATATTTAAGTGGTCATTGAAACATAATTATTTTCTTGCATTTTAGAGCATTTAATATAAGTGTACATCCTGCTTCATTGTACAGTTAGCGATTTATCTGTACAGAAGACAGGAGTACCACATGCACTTATCTCCCGAATAACCTCGAAAACATGTAATTGCAGTTAATAAGGGGAGGAATAGGCTAAGAAATTCGTTCTACCAAATTTTGTCACAATAAGTCTAGTCGATTGAAATTAAAAATTTCATTAAATTTCATCCAGTCAGAGCGAAATTGCTAATATCATTTAGGAACTTCTTTACGGAAATGTCATGATACAAGTGATCCATTACGAACTAAAACTGAACCGTGCATTCAGCTTCTTGTTCTGAAAACTTCTGCGAATTCAGCTAAGTCTGCGAGTTATTGTATACATAATTTCGACACTATTCTTTGTAGCCCCGAATATAGCTGAACTGAAAACTGGAAGGGTTCGACATTTTTTTGTAAAAGTTTGAAATACGGAATCCAAATAAAATTTTTTCATTAATAAATGTAATAAATAAATAAATTTACTAACGTAAGTTAGTAGGCCTAATACTGAGATAACTAGGCTTTTCCTCCTGGAAATAGGCAAATCAGACAAGAAAAACAATAAGAATCGATATTGTTCTGTAATTATTCCTTAGTAAAGCAGCATTGCTATACCAACAATCATTATATTGAGGAGGATGAGGGAAAATAGTATTAATCATTAATATTACAACTACTACTACTAATTATAATAAATTGATTCTTTGATGTAAATATTTTTCACAATATAATAATAAAATATACAGGAATTCAGAGTAAAAATATTGGAAAACTTGAAAAAAATTCATTCCTGAAGATTTTTCAATCACGTTTCACTTATTTACTCCTGTTTCTGTTATTCCTCAACGACAGGAGTGACACGTGCACTTATCTCCCGAATAACCTCGAAAGCAAGTAATTGCAGTTAATAAGGGGAGGAATAGGCTAAGAACATTGAAGAGTATATGTGTGGGTATATTTCTGGGTTTTGAGGAGGTGATCGGTGCAGTTTGTTAAAAAATAAATAAAAGGTTAAAATATTGTCTAGGAAAGGAAAATAATAAAATAAGGAATGATGAATAAAGAGTCTTAAAAAACAAACCTGTAAACCTTTTAGAAGCATACTCATCTGGTGTTATATTTAGATGAGCAGCGATTGGAAGTCTGATTCGACTTCTGAAGGATGCCAGTGGTTCGGCAGATCATAGTTAGAAAACACAGTGCTAAAGGAAATTGGAATCGGGTTGAGTTGTTTTGAATTAAGGAAGAAGCAACTGGCCTTAAATCCCTGCGTGTTTTTCCAATTCGGTTCGCTTGTTTTTCGGCAAGAAAAAAACCAAGTTTCAGAAAGGAAAAACCTTCCATCGTCGTATGAGACAGGCTAACTCACCTTCAGGTTAAACGCCCTAATAAAGGCGCTTGACATCCTTGATAAACGTAGGATGCTGAAGTCCTTTTCAGCAGTTTCATTAAATGAGCTGTAGAATTTTTCTCTTCTCG
This sequence comes from Typopeltis vanoorti, assembly GCF_054136105.1. Taxonomy (NCBI): domain Eukaryota; kingdom Metazoa; phylum Arthropoda; class Arachnida; order Uropygi; family Thelyphonidae; genus Typopeltis; species Typopeltis vanoorti. The sequence continues at coordinate 190,242,698 of NC_143549.1, read as the reverse complement.
GTTTCTGCAGTTTTGTAGAAAACAAGTTTAGGATGGAGGACTTTTTTTTATACATTCACGCCAAGTTTTTTTGTAGTCTTCCATTTTCCAGAGATGAGATGTTTCTTAAAGTTGATTTTTCTGTTTTGGAATTTTCGAGTTGGTTCGAAAATATGGCTCAACAATGCGATCATGCATGATCGCATTGTTGAGCCATTTTTTCCATGAGGAGACGATTACGAGAGTGGCATACCTAAATATGCTAGAGAAATTTGTGTTTCCCCAGATTGAGAATGTGTAGAGCCTCATTTTCCAACATGATGGAGCAACTCCACATTATGGCGACTGCGCGTATCCCACTGCTTATGGCCACCGCGCAGTCTCGATTTGATTCCGATAGATTTCTTCTTTTGCGTATATTTATATTTGTGTATAAATAATTAAGTAAAAGAGTTTTTTTTAAGGCGGAAAAATATGCTACTGCACGTGGCGACAAAATTTCTAGGGCCGGCCCTGGGGCCAGTCCTGGTGAATATGGTGTTTGAGGTAGATATTGAAATCCCAAGTCGTATATTGTCTGTTGGATTTCATAAGCAGGTGCATTGTCCTGCAAAAGCAACACGCCTCTGCTTAGTTTCTCGAACCGATTTTCCTTCAGTACCTCCTTCAATTCCTTCAGAGCTGCTGTAACAGTTTCACCTTTCTTGAGGAATTTTTGGTAAGGATTACACCATCCATATCCTGAAAGATAATGGCAAGAACTTTCCCTGCTGACTATTTGGTTCGAAACTTCTTTGGCCATGGAGAACCGTTGTGTCTCCACTCCATTGACTGTTGTTTGTTCTCTGGGTCATAGTGACGAAGCCATGTTTCATCAACGGTTAGAATATTCGCTAAAAATTTCACGAGGATGAAATCCCTTTATGAAATGTTCTTTTAACATCTCAACTATACCCGCCTCAGTGGATATCATTCACTGCAACCAGTATTCCCCGCCAAAAAATCGCTTTCCGAACGAAGTAGGATAAATAGTAGTTATAAATAGTAGGATAATAAAAAGATATATACCTCTCAAAATAATCCAAAACAAACCAAAAAAAAAAAAATGCACACACATCTTCGCCTCCACACGCCTTATAAATTCATTTTTCGGTGAACTGTATTTTTGATGAATTGCGTTTCGATGAATTGTCTTTTCGATTAACTGCTCATCGGTGAATTGCTTTTTCGGGGAATTGTCTTTCGATGAATTGCTTTTTCGATTAATTGTTGTTCGATAAACTGATTTTCGATGAATTGTTGTTCGATGAATTGTCTTTCGGTAAACTGTTTTTCGATGAACTCTCCGTATATCAAGTTTCAAAGGTTGTAAAATCTCCGTAGAGCTTTGCACAGTCGTAATCGTTCGCTGTTAGCTATCTCGTTTATTTTGCAATATTGCACAGATGGGTTTCTTGAGAGTGTGTGGAGTCTCGCGTACCTCGTGAAGAATTTGTTGTTGATTATGTTCGATAAATCCGAGAACCCATATACTCACCTAATAGAATCATACTCCGTCTGTCAGAATCAATTATCTGGTTTTTGCATCGCGAATCATATCCCATGAAATATTGGAAGTACTGAAGACGGCTGATGTGGTTCTACACCAGTAAATAGCGAACGCAACTTTATGGGGGGGGGATGCCTTTTCAATTCAGATTTTTTTTTTCCCGAGTATCTTGCAAGATGAACCAAGAGAAGTGCTGTTCTGTCATAAAAGCTTCCTTGGCGATTGTTTATCGGCATTGAATGAATGTCCACAAGCACTTTCGGCCGTCCAATTTTTGAAATGCAACTGCGACACTCCTAATTTTTTCTTTCAAGCTGTTGTACAGGTTTCTTTCGAAATCCTACCGCATATTTTCTTAAATATTTTGTCCAGTGACTCTTGCCAACTTATGTAAGGAACACAACAGGCATCACTTTCAATAATATCTATAAACCAGCGTTACCCTTTCTTATCTCTACTACATCGAACGTATTGTATTATTTTCATGTCTCCACAGTCTCGCCAAACACAACTAGAGAGAGCCACTAAAACTGTCCTTATGCCTCAAGTAGTCCCTTAAGCTTATTCCACGTTAAGATAACTAAGCTCGTCGGATGTATTACACTCACAGTCTCCATGCAAACAATCTATTCTTCGTTCGTTTGCTTACAACAAACTCATGCAATATATGTTGGGTTCTCAACCTATCCTATCCACCCAAAACCACACGCGCGCGCGCATATACGCTGCTTATTAATTCATTTCTCTTCCTTTCGCTTCTCGCATTCATATCTTTTTTTTCATAGAGTTTTTCTCTTGAAAATGAGGACCTGTACGTCAAAAAAAAAAAAAACAACAACAGATAAATTAGAGAGCAAATACAATTGACAGAACTAGGGATTACATACAGACGGGCCCTTTTCTTATTTTACATCATACCATCTTCTTATACATCCTTCAATTCTAACTGTTAACTTGTAACTTCGCTACAGGCTATATATATATATATATATATATATGTTAAAGATACCAAGCAATTTTAAACCTGGTTTTACTCCATTTCCCAAGTAAGCAAACAGACTAAAAGTCAAGTTTGCGCCTGCAATTGATGCAAGTCTAACTGATCCCACAGGTAGTGCAGGACCAGGGCAACTCGTGGCAAAGGTGGAACAAGCTCCGATCACTAATCTTAATATTTACCCTTAATGCCAAAACACATCTCCAAGAAGGGGATGTAAGATGTTTTGTATTAAAGGCAAGGGGCCACTACCCAGACCGGTTTCGACCTTTATTGAGGTCTCGTCAGTGGGAGCTAGGCTAGAAATACCAAGATTTAGCAATACAGAGCTTGTAAGTATTTCGCCAAAACAAGTTACCATAAGGTGTTTTAACCTTATTAAATAAAAATCTCTGGAGGAGATATAAATATAAATGTAGAAAGTATTTTTACCTTGGGTATAAATATGTTAAAGATACCAAGCAATTTTAAACCTGGTTTTACTCCATTTCCCAAGTAAGCAAACAGACTAAAAGTCAAGTTTGCGCCTGCAATTGATGCAAGTCTAACTGATCCCACAGGTAGTGCAGGACCAAACTTGACAGGCGCAAATTGCAGGCGCAAACTTGACTTTTAGTCTGTTTGCTTACTTGGGAAATGGAGTAAAACCAGGTTTAAAATTGCTTGGTATCTTTAACATATTTATACCCAAGGTAAAAATACTTTCTACATTTATATTTATATCTCCTCCAGAGATTTTTATTTAATAAGGTTAAAACACCTTATGGTAACTTGTTTTGGCGAAATACTTACAAGCTCTGTATTGCTAAATCTTGGTATTTCTAGCCTAGCTCCCACTGACGAGACCTCAATAAAGGTCGAAACCGGTCTGGGTAGTGGCCCCTTGCCTTTAATACAAAACATCTTACATCCCCTTCTTGGAGATGTGTTTTGGCATTAAGGGTAAATATTAAGATTAGTGATCGGAGCTTGTTCCACCTTTGCCACGAGTTGCCCTGGTCCTGCACTACCTGTGGGATCAGTTAGACTTGCATCAATTGCAGGCGCAAACTTGACTTTTAGTCTGTTTGCTTACTTGGGAAATGGAGTAAAACCAGGTTTAAAATTGCTTGGTATCTTTAACATATTTATACCCAAGGTAAAAATACTTTCTACATATATATATATATATATATATATATATCATTTGTATCATGTAACTGTAACGCTTGGAAGACTTTTACTCTCAGAAACTTCTTATATTTTATCATGCCATATCTACACACTGTACTAATTTTTGCATTATTTCGTGTGTGTGTGTGTGTGTGCGTGTGGCCGCTTTCAAATGCCTTTCTAAAGACCTTGTTATATTCTCCCGATTTCTCAACTCTTTGTTTTAAGTAAGTCAAAAACATATATAAGCAAGACAAATAGTCTCAACCGCTTGTCTGACTGGCCTAATTGGCTTAGTGGACAGTGTTTGTGAATGTCTTTAGGTGGTCGATGCATTTTATTACTTGGCATCAATCCACTATTATGCTTACTCGAGGCTTGAACTGGCTTGAAAAGTTCCTCTTTTTTTTTTCTCTCTTTCTAGATTAGGGTTTACGTATTGTGTGATACTTCGCCTATTCATACTAATGCACGATAGGTCTACAAACCTCCCTGGGTGGGATTCATACATAAAAAAACAACTAAAAAATATATAAATAGGATTCTGATATCCACTATTTAGCCTGAACGCAGCTTGCACTTCATCAAATTTCTTTTTCTTATTATTCTTTGCCTCTTGTCAAGTATCCTTGCATAAATTATACTTGGAATACTTAGTAGGGAAAATTCCTCTGTAATTCACATTCAGTCTTTTAGAGATGGTACTAGGAAATATTCCAACTGCAATTCTGACCACAGCTGAATTATACGGTGTAGTGTAGCTACTATAAAACATTTTTACCTCTCTATTTGAGAATTTCTTGTTGAATATCATCTATTTCAACTCACTTCCATATTTCAGGTTTCGAACAGATGTTTCTAATCCCATTACTGAAATGTTCTCATGAGAACATTCCTTCTGGATGTTTTTTACCACTTTCCTGCTACTTCTTATTTAATTTAATAATTTTTCAAATTAATTACTACAGAATCCAGAATATCGTTGTCTTCCGTTTTGTCACCTTTGGCATCTCTAACTCATTTTGCAGCATTCTTCCCTTTATAAGCTTTTTTCAATAGGTTCAAGACCATTTTTCCACCTTCCTGATATTCACCTCTATATTCTTTCCAAAGTTTTCTCATGACTTTCCAAATAGCTACTTTTACATTAATATAATATAATATAATATGCCGGCCTGCTTGGCCGAGTGGTTAGCTTATCCGCTCTCCAGCCAAGAGGCTGTGGCTCGAATCCCGCCAAAGGCATTGATGTTTGTGATTGTCTTTCATCTTCATACATTCATTCATCCAAATATATAATATATATACACTTTCCCAAGATGGACTGGGTCAACACGGGAGAAGTAGACCCAATTCTCCCGCAATTGGAGAGGCCTTCACCCTGTAGTGGGTAGAAAACAGGCTGAACATCATCATCATAATACTATATAATACAAGTATATGCGAAATTAATTGCCAGGAATTTTTGATTTCTTCTTTCCATGTTTTCTTTAGAATTTTGTCACTAAGTCTTAAAGATTTATTTTTTGTTTGCATACCTTTTCACTTTTCTTCAAAAATATTGGTATGTTTCAGATCTGAGTTCTGAAATAAAAATAAAGAATATTAATTAAAAAACCTTATGAACCATTAATGGTGATCACTTCCCAAAATTTGAATATTGGCATACCGTCTGATCGATTCATGGTTCGGACGATTTGATAATGTTTCACATGTTTCAAGGAAGAGACGATCGAATTTGAACTTGCTGGAGTGAAAAAGGTTCGTCCAATTGCAAAGAACTCTGTGCCTGGTGTCAACAGCTTGAGAAGCAAGGCCACACTTGTCAGATTCCAAAAATGCAATATAGTCTTGATGTTCCTCAATTCTAATAAAGGCAGAACGGCCAGTCTGTCCAAAACAGGAAAGATGACATGAGCAGGATACATGATAGACACCTTGTAAGGAACGAGGTGGTAATGTATCCTTTGTTTTGTTGATGGTAGGAAGGAAGAAGAGATTTTCTGAGCTGGTTTGAAGCATATAGATTGAATTTATGAAAAATCCATGCTATTTGTTCCTAGGTTCCTTTAAGGTAGGGTATTGAATTTCTTTTCACATCGGATTGTAGTTTGGTAGAAAGATGATAATTATCAATAATTTTTGAATGGCAGTTTTCTTGTATGCACTGCACGTCAGATTGCTTTTAATTTTATTCAGTTCATCTAACAAAAGGGAAATCAGAAGAGCAGATCACATGAGCTCTGCGCACGACTCTTGATGACACCCATTTTTTGTGATGAATGATGGTGGGAGGATGAGTGAATGTATTTTCAAATCAAGGTAAGCTTCCGATAAACTGAAAATTCAACATGACCTTGTAGGATTACAAATTATAACGGTATCCAAAAAAGGGTAATTGTTATTAGATTCACGTTCAATAGTAAACTTGATACGGCAGTACAAAGAGTTTTTTCTCCATGAACTGAAGTAATTCGTGGGACCAGATTGCAAATACGTCATCAACAAAACTTAGCCATATACGAGGTTGAGGGAATATAGTGTCAAAGAGTTTTTTTAATTAATAATTATTTTTTATTATTTTTTTATTTTTATTTTTTAATCTACGCAACTTATTACAATAATAGAGGAATATCATTTACTTCAGCTGCGACCGAGACATGAGCTAATATACGCATGATTTATGACTGATTATTTTGTTTCGTCTTTTGAAGATACTTAACGGTCTATCTCCCTGACAATGTCTACGTAACGTTGAATGAAATATAGTGGAGTTTTCGAATAAAATATATATAATTTTTGTTACATGTGTAAGCCGTGAAACTTACTGTCTAGTGCACATGTTCCATTAAAGCTATTAATTGAATACTTATAGTCTCCGATAAAAAAAATACTGCGTACAGGAACAGCGTAACTTCCAGAGATTGATAGGCAGTCTCATGAAGGCTTTTGCCACACTTTTAATGCGTGAATGTGACTACTGACTGTTGATCATATCCAACTGAAACTTCACTTCCCGCCACGAGAAAGCCAGCCTGTCTTTACCAATGGTTGCAAAGTATTCACGATACGTGTCTCGGATCCTGGCGTTCTCATCTTTGCAGAAGCATATCCTATATTTATATAGTCTACACAAAAGGATAAGGAATGCATGCATAACAATACATTTTGTCTCTTCTAAAGTCGCTATGTTGTACGCATCTTGTAATTTGTGGTCCCATGATTCTCAATTTCTGACCAGTCCAGCAGTAGGATGGATTGTTTTATGAATTCCCTACCAACTGCCATGCAAACTTTTATTTCGTATTAATGAATGTACCCAAACTTTTTAGCTCATCCTCTCCATCTTTGCGTGTGTGTGTGTGTGTGTGTGTGTGTGTGTGTGTGTGTGTGTGTGTGTGTGTGTGTGTGTGTGTGTGTGTGTGTGTGTGTGTGTGTGTGTGTGTGTGTGTGTGTGTGTGTGTGTAAAGAGAGAGACAGAGAGAGAGAGAGAGAGAGATTTTGAGAAAAGATAATATGATGTGTATTTCACATTCTCATATGTGATCTTACAACGCTTTTTACATTAAACAAGCATTTATTTATCCCAACTGGTTAGCGAATTTCTCACTGCAGCACATTGTCTGAATCACTCATGTTCTGCTTCTCCAGGATTACATCTATCCACCTTTTGATATATAAACTTATTTCAAAATACATTTCAAATGTATTTTGAAATGTGTATTTGAAAATATTAGTCTAACTTAAATTATTTTATAAAGTAAAAATATTAAAATAAAATTTCAAAATAATCTGAAAATGAATTTTAAAAATACTTATGCGTAAATAAAATAATGCAAGGAAGATTGCCATATGTATATAATGTTATCAGATTGGAATAAAAGGCAAAAATATGAGAGAGTTTTTAAAACTGAATTATTAAGTAAATCGTGTGAGATATCCTGTAATGACACTTGAACTCATATCAGCAAAACTGGAGAGTGAAAGTCGAATATCAAGTAAGGATAAATGATCTCTGACAAATTATAAAAACGATGTGTTTAATAAAAGCATGATTTTATAAAAGTTTGCCTATGTAAACGAACCAAATAAAAAAAAAACCTGAGATGGATCGAGCGCGAGAAACTTTAAAATATTCGTCCAGTTGGACTCCAAGAATAACATACATAATGAACGAACAGACAAACGGACAGTCAGAAACGAACGTCCACATGTAAAGATAAGGATGTTATTTTGCCTCTTTACAAGGCCTTGATAAGACCTCACTTGGACTATTGTGCGCAGGTGTGGTCTCCTAGTTTCCGCTGTGATTCTGATATATTAGAGAGAGCACAAAGGAGAGTGTTAAAAATGATATCAGGATTGTAGAATACTGATTAAGAAGACAGATTGAGAATTTGTAGACTGCAGACACTAGCAAATAGGAGAAAGGGGGGGGGGTGATATGATTGAGACTTACAAACTTTTGAAAGGGTCATACAGGATTTCAATTGATGGAATTTTTCAATTTATGGAGGGTGGGAAAAAGACGAGAAGGCATCCTTGGATGCCGGGAATGAAGGGTGTGAGGGCTAGATTTTTCTCTCAGAGGGTGGTGCGTGATTGGAATGGATTGCCATTGGATGTTGTGAGTGCAAGCAGTGTGAATGAATTCAAGAATAAGTATGATAGCTGGTGCGTGTAGTATGTGGCCTCCCTCGATGAGTCTCTAACTCCCTGGAGGTCTCTCTTAATAATTTTTTTTAATTGATTGCTAAAATATTTACACATACAATAAACATCTTGAGTGACATTGCAACTTATAATTTTACAGAATTCAGCACTAAGTGTGCTGCATTTTCTACATTGGATTTCAATTAAAATTTTTAGTAATACTTTTATGCTTCTATATTATGCATTTACAACACATGTTCTTCTAATATTAACAATAAAGACTATACAGAATTTTTGAATACAGAATAATAATAATAGTAATAATAATTGAGAAAGAGTGATTAAACATACAAATTTCTGCATTTGCTTATAAGGATTACTTGTAGATGAGTGAGGCAAGTTAATCCCACCTACTTCGAAGCTTGGGTTAGCTTTTATGAAGAGAGTGGGATTTAGCCTTCACTATTTGTGTTGTTGCTACTGTTTATGTATGGGATGTAGGCATTGGATGCTAGTGATTTGTGATGTGTATATTAGTGTTAATGGTTTCTTAACTTTGTTGGTATATTTTCCAGAGTTCGTTTTTTAATGTTCTGTAGTTATCTACGTGTTTTAACTTTCTTGGTAGGTTGCGTGGGTATCTGATGTGATCTCACAAAAGAACCGTATGAGTTGTTGAAGGGTGTGGGGATATAGAGAGTTGTTGTAGGTCGTGTTATACGATATGTGTCTTTGTTGTTTCGATAGGTGATGTTGAAGTAATTCTTTGTTAATGCCAAGTAGTGTTTCAGGTTTTTAATGCTCAGAATTCTGTGTATCGCCATGTGCTTCTCGGATATTGGCTGTTGCGTGTAAGGTGTCCAGATCACTGTTGACACGATTTTCCTGTGTAGTGTTTCTAATTTTGTTAGGTGGCTGTTTGATGTATTTGCATAGACTGTTATTCCGTATCTGAGTAAGGATTCGCAGATACCGTGATATGGGAGTTTTTTTATGTTGGGTGGAATAATGTCTTTAACTTGGAAGAGTTTTGCTACGATGATCCGGAATTTGGTATGTAGGTATTCTATATGTTTTGTCCATTTAAGGTGGGAATCTATATAGAGACCGAGGTATTTTGCCTGTGTTTCAGGTTTTGATTTCGGAACATTGGCAGATATTTTTGTTGTTAATGCAGCGGTATGTGTGACAATGTATCGATAGTGATGCGGGACGTATGATTCTTGGGTTGTGTATTATCAACATCTGCGTTTTGGTGGAAGTATGTTGTGATTTCATTTAGGTCTTGTTGTGCTTTGCAGAGAGCTGTGTTAATGTCTGTGTGGATTGCTAGTAGTGCAGTGTCATCTGCATATTGAAATATTTGACTTCTTATGGATATGTTATGAACATCGTTAATATATATGTTGAATAGAGTGGGTGATAATATGACACCTTGAGGGTACACCGTGTTTTACTTGTATACTCCGACTGTGATATGTACCTATTTTTGTTACTTGTGTTCTGTTTGAGAGGTAGGGTAGTTCTTGAACCATGTATGCAGTGTTCCTCTTATACCTATTGAGTATAGTTTGGGGAGTAGTATGTCATGTTCAAGTGTGTCAAATGCTTTGGTTAGGTCCAGCAGTATAAGGAGACGGAGTATTTGTTTTTGTCGAGAGCTTTGTTTATTGTGTCGGCGATGTCTTCTAATAAAGTAATGGTGCTTTTTGTTTTCTGAAAGCCGTATTGGTTTTGTGAGATGATGTTGGACTTCTGTAAATAGTTCTGTAGTCTGGTGTGTGTTATTTTTTCTAGAATTTTTGAGATGACGGGTAGTGTAGCTATTGGTCTGTAGTTCTCAGTATCGTTTCTTTTGCCGTGTTTGTATATTGGCGTAATTACTGCAGTTTTTAGTTGTTGTGGAATAATGCCTGTGTCGAATATTATGTTCACGAGTTTCAAAAGTATTGGATTTATTTGTTCAAAGTGTGTTATAAGGTCTGAGTCTTATTTTGTCTATTCCTGGAGTGGTCTTTGGTTTTAGTTGTAGGATTGCTTCTTTCAGTTCCTGTTTTGTTACGGGTGGAAAATACGTCGTTTGTTGTTGACTTTGTGTCGGTAGTTTTTTGTTGATCGTTGGTAGTTTGTCTTTTTTGTGTGATGTTGTTTGTGAAAGCATGGTTGAATGAGTCTTTTAGTTCCTCTTGGTTTGTGTCCTGACCGAAGCTTTTTGCAATAAAATCTTGTGCTGAAGTTTTCTTTTTTCGGGTTACTAATTCGTTGAGTGTAGCCCATGTTTGCTTAATGTTGTTGTTATATTCCATGAATTTTTGGAAGTAGTAGCATCTTTTTGCCCTACGAATTTTTGTTGTTAGTTTATTTCTTGTGTTTTTGTATAAGGTTTGTAAATGTGTGTTACTGGGTGACTTTTTAAGTTTTTTCCATCGATTTTCTTTTACAGTAATAGTATTTAGTATGTCGTCATTTATCCATGGATTGTTGTCTGTTTGTCGCCTCGTTTGTGTAGGTTTTGTTGCTTTTTTGTATATTTCTGTGAACTTTATTTGAAAATTCTCGTATAATGTTACAGGATCGTTTATTTTAAGTAGGGAATTCCAGTCTGTATTTTTTACTTGGTTATCGACAGTGCTCTTTAGTATGATCGAGTTTTGTCGACTTTTGTGGTGGTGGGAGGGGGGGGTAGGAAACGTAATAAAACGAAGTTGAGACAAAGTAGTGATCGGCAATTTTGACGTTAATTACTGATGATGTATATGTATGGATGGGAGCGTGTATGTTGACATGATCAATGTATGATTGTGTTAGTGAGTTATTGAGTATTTCTTCTCTTGTTGGGGAGTTAATGGTAGGGTTTATGTTGTACTGACTTAGTATATCAAGATATGTGTTAGTGGTTGAGGACGCGTGGTCTAGAGTATTTATGTTAATGTCTCCTATTGGGATAAGTCTGTGTGTTGTACGTGGTTCGATGCCGCTTAGCCATGTTTCTAACTCGTGAAGAAAACTGAGTGGATTATTATCTGGGGGTTTGTATATTGTGTTTATTGTGTACTTTATACTATTGTGGCTATTTGTGATTTCCAAAATTAGTGTTTCCGCATGTTCGAAGTGAGTTTGTTTTTCTGTCACATCGTATTTTTCTTTGATAAATGCCACAATTCCACCTCCTCTTTTGTTTACATAAGAGGAGGTGGTCTACATAAGTTTACATAAGTAAACTTATGTAGACCACCTCCTTTGGTCTACATAAGTTGTAGGTTTGATAATTATTTATGTTGTATGCGTAAATTTCTGTGTCGTTTATTGCAACTTCGGTCAGTATTAGCGCATCTATGTTTATCATGGTATAATTGAGCTGTGTTATCAATGTAAGCCAGTGTTTTTTTATACTTCTTATGTTTGCGTGTATGATAGTGAAGTTGGTGTTGGTGGAAATGTTGTCTGACCATTTCTCCAAAGAGTCAAAGACCTTGAAGTTTATGTTGTCTGACTGGATATGTTCGCCTATGTTTGAGATCTCCATTATATAGTTTTTAAATGAGTTCTAATCTTATTCTTAAGGATGTAAAGAGTTAGTGTTTTATATTGGTAGGCTGCGTAAGTTGGATTCACTTGTAATTATGTATACTCGAGTGTTTTCATTCTTTCTCAAAAATATCTGAGAATTCTTTGATAATAATGATAAAGAATGATAATAATAATAATAAATAAATAAATAATAATAATAATAATAATAATAATAATAATAAACAAATATAATAAATACTTAAGCCTTTTGCAAACACATCTATAATGCTGGATGAATTTATCCACATTTGCAATTAGTATTTTCAGAAATTAGCAAACGGGAGTATCACACGAGTATGTGTGCAGATGTCACTTTCATAGTCCAAACTCAACTGTGATTTGAAAGTCCTCATGAGGATATTTGGACAGTCCGCTGTTTATATCCCCCAGAATTTCCTGAATTGAAATCTTGAAATAATAATAGTTTGTACAAAAATAAAAAAATACTATGCGATCATAAAAAACACCTCGGTCAGTATCGATGATGCCTTTGGTTGGAAAGACTCGACTTCGAATCCATCTAAAATGCAAAGAACTTTTATAAGGGTTTTTTTCATCTGAGGTGAGTCAGTCTCATACGGTGGTGAAAGGGTTTTACCTCCTGGAAGCTCCATTTTTTTTTTTTAAATTTTATTTATTTTTTAATCTCGCAAAAAGACAAACCGGCCAGAACAAACCAGACACAATTTACACACAGCGTCATAGCTTTCGTTACTTCGGCCATAATTCCAAACAACCGCAGACCGATCGTAAGGAAAATTCTGAGCGGGCAAAACAAATTCTCGCATAAAACGCATATTATGACTCCAATGAAAGAAGTCAGAAAGTTTAAGCCAGATGTCATATGATAAAATCTGTATACCACTTTTCCACTCGTTAAGCATAATACTGAAATTAGAAAGCACTACAAATGTTAAATTTGAATTCGGCGGCTTTCCTGGTCTTGGAATTATTAGAAACCTTAATGTCTCATATCACAGTGGTGTAATGGCTAAACTTCACAGAATAAAATCGAACGTTCCAATGATTTTCCAGCAGTAATCAACAATTTTTTCTCCTAAAATATTCTTTTGCTGGAAATCAACAAGAGCAACAACAAGAAGTGAAATAAAGCCTTTATAATAAAATTAATGATGCAATTTTAATGTTTTTGTTATAAAAACGCACGAATTGCTCAGTAGAAGATATAAAATATTAATTCTTTTAATGGATTATTATCACCCATTCTTTGGCCAGCAGTGCTCTTGCTAAAATCGGTGTTTTACACCCGAGTTTTTTTGTGATCGACAAAATCGTTTTAGAATCGTCTGATCATTTATAGCATTTACGAGTGCAACCTATTAAGGCAACTCTATTATTACTCAGATCATCTTAAAAATTGTTTGTATATTTAATTTTGTATTTTGTTAAATATGATGGAAATTTGCGAATGCATATAAATAAGATGAGTAATAACTGTTTGGGGGCGACTTCGAAGTAAAATAATATTAACAATAATAATAATAATCGCTATTATCAGATTCCTTAAAGATGCAGATAGATATACTGAATTCTATTAAAACGGGCAATAAACACACACACGCACACACACACACACACAGTACCTAATTATGGACGCATTTAATCAAGTATTTAATCTTATAATAAGTGTTCGAAGTCATTAGTCAGGGTATGTGTCATTTACAATATGTATTCTGTCTTTCACCGAATATAATTAAATGGGTTTAAGTGTTCTAATGTAAGCCATCAATATGCTTGCCAGTATTAAAAGATCTACGAAAATATAGAAAATATACTTATTAATATTATACTTTCTGGTATTATTTTGTTATGCTCTTATTTATGAGAAAACAGGGGGGTGGGGAATGGAAATCGCTGTCGTGTTCTTCTCTATCAAGCTGTACTGTTAATAGACAACGCTCTTTTACCGGCGCCTGCGAGGTCATTGAACTCCAGGGTTCGAAAGTCGTGAATGAGCTACGAAGTGAAGATAACACTAAGGCATATCTGCAGATTGCTACCCACCCCTCCTCTGCCATGTTTCTAGCATTCTCAGGTCCAAAATAGATTTCATGAATTGTTTGATTACACAGATGAAGGAAATCGAAATAGCTATTTAAATCTGAATAACTGTCCACATTTATATTTTATTCACATTTATCAGCATTCATATATGAATAAATACACCGGTTTGTTAAATTAACTGGTAACAACCTTGTGATGTGTGATAGCTTTACGGCAAGCATACGTTCAGGTAAACTGCACTGTTCCAGTTTCGCTCAACTGAGCAGACAGTCACTTTCTCTAATTTTCACCCTACAGTGCTTCTTACGTCGCCACAAGCTACTGCGTGTATATTCCTATAGCGGTAGGAATCGAGCATGTGAAGCAGCGGCCATTGATCCCATATCTTTAGCGACCTATTAAAATAACATATAATGGTCTTTTTGTTGATGGTGGCTCATGCTACTCGCTATAGAGGATTAAGGAAACGAAATGGCAACATCGCCCTAAATATCACCAATGCCGACAATTTGAAACAGCAGATGTGGCGTGAAGCTGGCAAACGAAGTATGTGTGCATGCTGCGCAGCCACAGTTATAGCTTTGACAAGCACAGTGTTTAAGTTGAAGGCAGAGTGGATGGTAGCCTATTACAATTTATAACAGTGAGTTATAAGTTCACACTACTACAGTAGGATGGCTATATTCATTTCACCTTGTTGACAAATAAGTCCCTGTAACAGGAGATGCTACGGCTTAAAGTATCATGTATATCACGTTCTTAAATGGCCAATGTAGTGAATTTCTGTGAACAGAGAACAAAAGATTGAGGCATATTATCAACATTTTTCCTGCTAACACGCACTTAGTGTTCGTTTCCTTACTGATGTATCCTTCGTTTCCAAACTTGTTGTACAACTTCTAATTAAGTTGGCTACAGTGATTTCATCCCATACCTCCTTCTGAAGTGTTGCTCAATGGTCATAACAGATGTCATATGAACAAACAACAGTGTTTTTTTTTTTTTTTTTTTTTGCACTTTAGAGCCATGTCTTCAGTAACTGTGGCCATTCTCAGTTGCTAAATGGCTAAATTCGTAGTCGTCAGATAAAACTTTGTAAATTTCTATTTTTTTACTTTTTTGTTTAAAGTTTCTATTTGCAGCCATCTCGAATATAACCTAACTTCTTATCACTCACTTATGAATACAGCCCTCCCTCTGTATATAATCAGTGATCCTCCTCCAACTGAAACACTTTTCCTAAACACACGCGCATGCATTTTTCGACTAAATAAACGGATTATTCAACTGAGTTAGGGGTGGTGTAGTTTCTTACAGGAAGCTCGAAATTTTCTTCCTAAAACAGACAAAGTTACCAGAGACCGTATACACTGATGGACAAAGAAGACCATGCAGATAGGATTAACTAACCTGTCATAGCAAAAGTTCATATGATTCCCAGTTACTCTGTCGTACCATTGAACTTAACACGTTAAGAATAGCCTAAGCTCTGGGTAGCCTGGTATCGAGCAGAACATAAGTTAACTTCCTCAGTTTCAATAGTTCCTCGACTGGAAAGATCTGGTTTTCAGTACCATTTAAGATAAAAAAAAATAACCGTCATAAGAGCTTTTTAATGAGTTAACCAGTCTCATATGGAGGTAGCGAGGGTTTCCCCCCCCCCCCCCCCCCGAAACTGATTTTTCATTTCCCAAAGCAGGCAAACCGTCCAAAACATCGCACGCGGTTAACAGACATAAGCCGTTGCCTCGCAGTTGCGTCGGCCGTAACTCCAAATTATAACAAAATCAGCTTTCAAATCTAAGGGCTTCTCTTTCACTAAAGTGTTGTTTTTTCTACTGTATAAGTTGGATAAGAGGCTTTGTCCGAGATCAATCTAAATTGCATAGAAGTCGAATAATGTTTTTTTTTTTTTTTTCACACTATAGTGCTATTCCTAAAAACTCTAACTCCTCTCTGTAGTTGAATGATAAGCAATTAATTTAATCAATGATCTCTCTCTCCCATCTAAAATGACTCTCTCTCTCTCTCTCTCTCTCTCACACACACACACACACACACACACACATAGTCCTTTACTTTCTGCAGCCTTCCTTTTCGAAGTTTTTCGTCCAAGTCGTAAATTTGTAGGCAGAAATGGAGAAATCTAACCCTATTTGTTTACTCTTTAACTCCGTGCACCTCGAATTAAGTTTTCTTTATTCTACCACTGAAATTCTCAATTCATATACAGTATATAGTACTTATTTGAAATTGTGTCGAATAAATATTCAATAACCCAATGTTTTTGATGAAGGGGGCGGGGGGAATGCGATATTAGGTTTTTCTCGATTCTGAAATGTATCCCCAGAACTCAAGTACATATAAAATCAACATCCTTTCGTTTGGAAGTGAAGTACAATGCAAGTTCATAAAAACCGTGTAAAATTTAGAATACATTTTGTGTAAAAAAAAAATCTCGCACGGTTTTTATGAACTTGCATTGTACTTCACTTCCAAACGAAAGGATGTTGATTTTATATGTACTTGAGTTCTGGGCATACATTTCAGAATCGAATATATTAAATAATAAGGTTAATAGTTTGATTAAATCTAACTGTTGCATTACATTTAGGTTGGCTGTTGACTTGGTTAAAATTAGTTCGAGATAAAAATAACCGCATTAGTTATCCCCGCCCACACAAACACACCCAAAATACTTGCTATACTCGGTTTTTCACTGGGCTGTAGTTGTTTTGAAATTACGCTGGAAGGAATTAAAGCTATTTTCCACTATACTACTGCTGTAACTGGCGCATGTTCTTCTGAGTTGTTTGCCTGTTTTGAAGTATCAAACACACAACTTTCCTCGTCGATACTGACTGAGCTACGGAGGCTTTTCCACAGGAGGTCTGTTACGTCTCCCATTACTATAGATATAAGAGAATAGTTAATATAATTGATCCAACCCTTTCAAACCAAACCCTTCAGTAGCTTTGTTTGAATATCATCGTCATGTGAAATAATATGAAGAGTTAAGCAATAACGATACAAGAACAGTATATAGGTTTTACTATGTAGGAAACTATACGTTAATAATTAAAAAAATGCCTAAGAATATCAAATAGTCTACTTATTGCATCTGTAATATTCTGATGTTACAGTAAATCGTTAAATGATGTTATTTCACATGACAATCGAGTCCTACTGTATGTTCTGATAAAGAAAAATGAACGAAATACCAGCCAGATGGAATCGGAACTTTCATGCTTTTATTGGGACACTCCGATTCAGCGAACCGTCAACTGAACAGTTTATTAACAGTACAGGAAATACATTTTCAATCAAGATACGTAATATCGTGTTAAATTGAAGGTGATTCTAATGGAAAATGTGAAATATCGAGATGTAGATAAGTTGAAAATTGAACCACAGAGGCTTGTATTATAGTTATAACGATGATTCTCTGATAAACAAAGAGCCAGTTTAGAAACAAATGCAAAGGCTTAGATTATGATTGCAGTATTTGCTTTTAGATATTGAATTTTGGCGAGATTTTAGTGTATGTGTGTTGTGTGTGTGTCTATATATATATATATATATATAGTGATATAACTTAAAGGATTAGTCCGCTCCCTCATTCACCTAATCGTAATCCTATTGAGCTTTCTTGAATCGTAGTGGTACGCGATGTTCCTAACACGAACCCATCGACACGAAATCATACGAAAGGAAAGTGCAGGAATTACTTATATCTGTCTGAAATAATATACCGGTGGAGTGTTTCTGGAATTTCAGGAACTCCGATGCTCCGTCTAACAAAGCTGTTCGACAAGTTCACTGTGGTCCTTCCGAGTTTCGGTGGAGAACTCTAATAAACTTGCGCGTAGTGTAGTTTTTTTTTAAACAGATTAACCAAACGTGTTTCCTTTTTTTGTGAAAGAGCGGAATAACGAGCTTTAGAACGGAAGAAATATGAATTACACACACACGCACGCACACAGAGAGAGAACAATTTTTTCTATTTCATAATTGGTAACTTTCTAATTTTCTTCTGAATTTTATTAGGATAAGGTCAGTAGTTTATCATCAACATAGATTTGTAATTAACGTAGCTGTAGCTAATAATTGTTTGTAAGAAAATTATCGATTTGTAAACAATTTTTAGAGAAGTAATTTTTAGAGAAGTAGTTTACTAATTGCCCACTTATTTCTACAACTATTCCTCAAACAGTAGGCAAAAATTCCAAGAAATATGTGGTTCTATACGAAAGAGGACATTTGTGAGGAATTAGCGAAATAAAATCTGATAATCGGGTACTTTACTCATCATCCAAAAAAAAAAAAAAAGAAAAGAAAAAGAAAAAGAAAATGAAGATTACCACAGTTTGGTAATCTTCAGACTATCAATACCAACTGTCTTATGATGCTAGTCAGCGATTGTGATAACTGACCTATTCAAAATTATTATTATTATTATTATTACCGGCGACTCCAAGGAGTCGACAGACTCATCGAGGGAGGCTCTAACATCATGTCAAGAACAACTATTCGTCTTTCACACATATCTATCATACCTCGCCTTAAACTCATTCACGGTCATAGCACCCACAACAGACTGGCAGCTTATTCCGCTCATTTACCACTCTCCAAGTAAAGAACCCAGCTCTAACACCCTTGTTAACCACATTTTTGCCCAGCTTCCATGTATGGCCACTAGCCCTCCCACCACAAACCCTATTCTCAAAAATATCCTCTGGATTAATCTTATAGAAACCCTTCAGTAATTTGAATGTCTCAATCATATCCCCCCCCCCCTTTTCCGCCTATCAACCAATTTTTGCAACCCACAAATCTTCAATCTGTTCTCATAAGGTTCGTTCCACAGACCTGCCACCATCTTGATCACTCGTCTCTGGATCCTCTCCACCTCCTCCCCATCAAGAAGAAACCCTGGCGCCCATATCTGGGCACAGTAGTCGAGATGGGATCTTATCAGGGCTCGATATAGAGGAACAATAACTTGTTTGTCCCTGCTCGTTAAAGTATTTTCCAGTAACCAAGTGATTTGATGAGCTGTTCTAGCCACTTTTGCAATGTGCCTCCTAAACTTCAACTCCCTATCCACCAACACTCCCAAATCCCTGGCCTCATCAATCTCCTGGAGTACGGTTCCACCAATGTGATATACTGCTGCTGATCTTTTCACTCCAAAATGCATAACCTTACACTGCCACATTAAATTAAATCCATTGTCCTTAGCCCAGTCCTACAAACTATCCAAATCATCCTGCAAAATTTTGACATCCTGTGCACTCACTACTCATTTACCCAACTTTGCATTATCAGTAAACAAGTGAACACTTCCTCTCAGAACCCTTCCTATATCGTTAATGAACAAATTGAAAAGTAGTAGTTCAAGAACAGAACCCTGCGGCACACCACTAGTCACAAGCCGTCTTTTGGACTCTACTTCTGAATAAACCACTCTCTGGTATCTCTCTCCATCAACCGCCCTCCTATCCATCTCACCAACCCTATCCATCCCCATCTGCTCCAGTTTACTGATTACAGTTCCATGTGGTATCCTATCAAAGGCCTTGGCAAGGTCCAGTAGAATCACTGAAAACCCATTACCCTTATCCAGTTATAAAACGTGAGCAAATTACTGAGGCATGATCTACCCTTCACAAAACTATGTTGTCCCCCATACAGTATCCCATTATCATCTATCCAATCATGTATTCTTCTCTTAACTAATTTCTCCAAGACCTTGATAACGATTCCTGATATGCTAATCGGTCGGTAATTTACAATAGCAGTCTTGGAACCTCCTTTATGCAGTGGAACTATTTTCCCCTCTTTCCACCCCCTCGGGACTAACCCAGACCCGGGACTCAGATTAAACAGAATGGTCAAGGGTACTGACAATTCTTTAGCTGCTTCTCGTACAACACGAGCTGGTATACCATCCAATCTCACAGATGTATTGATATTGAGGTTTTGTAATAGACTACTCACCTCTACCTCATTTACCACAATTCTCGTATAAACTTTTGGTTCATTCATTTTGATGATATACTCTTGCAAAGTGCTCACTCAGTAATTCAACTATATCAACTGATTCAGTTACCTCCGTACCATCGGCATTCTTTAAAATCATTCTGCCATATACATTTTTTCTTCTACTTGCAACATATCGAAAAAACTGTTTAGGAATGTCTTTAGCCTGCATGGCCAATGTTCTTTCGTAATCCTTTTTTGCTTTTCTTACCACTCTCGTTACCCTTCTGGCCTGGGCTTTATACTGTTCATGTGTCTGCCGGTCACCTTTCTCCTTAAATTCCTTCCATAGTTGTTTCTTTTTTTGCAGCTCAAGCTTAATGGTGTTATTCATCCATTTAACCCCTACTTGATTTATTATTCGGACTCTAGGTATACAGTCAGCCATTGCCTTATGCAAACACTTCTTAACCGCCTCCCATGCACTGTCAACTTCTAGCCCTTGCAGTTTTACATGCCATGGCACTGTACCAATCAATCTCCTAAGCTTGTCATACTTACCAGCCCGATAATTCCACATGTACACGGTCTTAATTGTAAATTCCACACTTTAGCCACCTTCCAAGTCAAGACCCTATGATAACTCTCACCAATTGGTGGCAACGTGGTCATATTCGTTACAGCCAAATTCTTAGATGCAATTACTAGGTCAAGCACTCTCTGACCCCTAGTATTTTCCATTACATGCTGTCGCAGATAGTTATCCCTTAATAACCGCATAAAATCCAATTCCTTCCTCCCATGTGTCCCAATTATCAGAACTCTTGATAAAAATATCCGAAAAACAGAGATTCCACCAGAAATAACTTTCAATATTAAAATGAGATCGGCAATAAATTTGGGCAGTTCAAAAACCTGTCAAGATGTCTCGGCCATTTGAAACAAATAAAATATTGTATATGTTTAGAGAAAAACATCTAACTTTAAGCATGGCCTGAGGAATCATATAAAGGTACATTACGCGCTTATGCGAGCTTCATTTTGTTAAGCAGAAGAAAAGATTCTCAAATGCAAATAATGAAAACTTTAATACAGTATATGCAGGCAAAAACTAAATTAAATAACTTAAAGAGCGTAAGGGACGGTTCCTAATACAGCTTGTTAACGTACACTTGGGTTTATGTTCCCGCTTCCTCTGTCAGTTGGAATCCAACAGTTCAATAATTCAATTCTGAAAATGAATTATAAAATAATGTGGGCCACAAGTAATCTCGACTGTTACTATCAAATATTGCAAATTATCTTCGGTGAAAGTTAGTCTCGGTAGCACTAATTACATTAAATGACAAACCTTATTATTTTGTTTATAGTGCTATTGACGAAACATATAATTCAAAACAGTGTTGATTATGGTCAAAGCAACTAAGTCAATGAGGCCTGAGTATTATATCAGTTAACTGCTTATGTTCTTCGCCAGCGTGCCTGTTATATATATAACTTACCCACTCTCCACCATGTGTACCAATGTTTGTGATTGTCTTTTTCTGTGAGATTTGGTCTCAAGAGGAGCGGGATGTCCTGATTATGTAAAATTATATAAATATTTAAAAAAAAAACTTAAAAAGAAAGAAAAATCCTTAGCCTGTCCACGGTACTAATGTACTAGAAGTTCATAACTTTTGTGAATGAGAGTCGCATTATATGTAATGATTATATAATTATTTTAACTTATTATTACCTAAATGTGTGTGTGTGTGTGTGTGTGTGTGTGTGTGTGTGTGTGTGTGTGTGTGTGTGTGTGTGTGTGTGTGTGTGTGTGTGTAATTTAAATAACTGGTCTCTCAGGCTCGTGTTCGAGCTACACAGGACTTATCAAAGATTTTTATGCGGCTGCTCTCAGTATATTTCATCATCGTCATTAGTTTCCTGATATGTACCCCGAGGGGTGTTCAGGTTACTATGACAGCACTACATGATTAAGTTTACATTATTATTAATCTACTATCAATAATTTTTCTCCAAATTAGTCCATTAATTGTCAATACTGTCATATCTAACACCCCGTGCTTCTAGGGCTCTTCTGACAATCAATCCACCTAGATTTTGGTCTTCTTCTGGGTCTCTTTCCTGCCATCTTAGCATCAAACACCTGTTTTGCTAACCTTTCCTCATCCATTAAATGGCCATACTACCTTAGATTAGCTCTGCTGAATAATAATAATGTCAAGTTCCTTTCTAATATCTTCATTTTTAATATGATTTTGCCACTGATGCCATCTGTTCATGCCCCTAATCTTTCTCAGGACTCTCATATCTGTGGTCTCTAGTCTTTCATCAAGTGCTTAATTCTAACTCAACTCTCAGATCCATAACTTGAAACTGGTTTGAACACAGTCTTGTATATTGCTAGTTTGGTGTTTTGGCTAATTTCTCTCTTATTCCATATAAATATATTCAACTGGCTACCCACAGCTTTGCTTATTCTGTTGTCTATTTCTACATTCAATCTGCCATCTTCACTAAAAACTGTGCCTAAATAGCTGAAATATTTTACTTGATCTATAGGATCTCCATTCAAAATGCAGTTGAAGTTTTCTATGCTACCGCCTATTTTCATAGTTTTGGTCCATCTTTTTGTTACAGATTTTCATGTCAAATTTGTTACAATTGTTATTCAATTTAGTTAGAGAATCAATCCTGGAGACTTATCGGAGTTTTATTCTCCAATTCTAATATCAAGCCTGATGCCACTTGCTTTCAAAATGCGATTTATATAGATCATGAATAAAAGTGAAGATAATGTGCATTTTTGTCTTATTCTGATTTTACATCAAAACATCTTCCAGTATTTCCTTCAATATTCTAACTGCTGATTAACAACTTAAATATGGACTATGTATTGCTCTGTATAATGTTTCATTGACCCCATATAATTGTAGTGTTTTGAAAAGCTTTTCTCTGGCCATTTTGTCGAATGCCTTTTCCAGATCTACAAAACTTAAGTACAGATTCTTGTCATATTCCCGATTTCTCAACTCCTACCCTATCACTGGTCCTAACAAGCATTTAAGAGCCCACGACCTTTCCATGTATTCTTGGAGTTCGCAATCGCAACTAGAGGATAAGGTGGTAGTAATTGCTTTAACATCTATCTTCAGTTTTCGTGTCACCTTTACCATCATTGATTCCTTTTACAGTATTTCTCCATCTCTAAGCTTCTTCAATAACCTTCAGAATATTGTGCCACCTTCCTGATATTTATTTTCAATTTCTCTGTATTGTTTTAGGGAATCTGCCGACTTATTTGCTAGGAAATTTTGGTATGCGTTCTTCTTTCCGAGGACTGCTTCTTTAACTTATTGTGTCCACCATGGTGTTCTTATTTTTCTATCCTTGCAGATAACTTCACCACATACGTCCTTAGCTGAATCAATCAATCTCTTCTTCAGAGTTTGCCACTGAGACTCCAAGGTTTGGTTCTTGTTTTCATTTCGTTTAATTTTTTTCTTCAATAATGTTTGTATAGTCGAGTCTACAATTTATTTGTAAAAATCGCTCAATTAATTCTTTTTTAAAACTTTCTTACATACTGTTCTTTTTAATGTGATATTCATTTTTATCCTGCTTCTTACAAAGCAATCGTCACTTCCAGTTTCAAATCCTCTGTACACTCCTGTGTCCAGCAGAATGAGCATGATGATATCACTATCAACAATGACGTGTCAATGAGGATTTTCTTATTTCCCGTGTCTTCTCTCCACGTGAACTTGTGCACATCTTTATGTTGACTCAGCATATTTGAATTTATTTATTAAATGCAAAATGTATTAATATCCATCTGGAAACAATTTCGGATGAATTTCATGAAAATGTGCCATATAATCTGCGATCGAATTTTAATGCTCAGCCTGTGTACGATTTACGCAGTAAGATCAGAAACAGAATCGGAAGGCACTAAACGTCTCGTTACAATTTACAAATCCCTTCATTGGATCATTGCCACACTTCGAATTAATCCTTTTATTGTTCAAATTTTCTTCTTAGTTTGTCAACTTTTTTAAAAAAAGAATTAAACACGACAAAGCAAAATTTTTTACCAAACGATGACCAGACAAGGAATATTCTCTTTGTCGTACTTGATTTAGAAAAAAAAAAAAAGAAGTTGACAAACAAAAAATTTTAGAATAACAAAGGAATAATTTAAAGTGTAGCAATGATCCAATCCGAATTATAAACGGACTCAGCATCAAGTCTTTAGAATATATCACTATGATTGTTATATCCTAATATGTGGGGTATTAATGATAATTGGAAAACTATAATCTTTATTTTTCTAATCTCCAACAAAGAAATCTCTGGTCTACTGCAGTTACTGAGATAATAATGATGTTGTTCTTGCAGTAGGGTGTCACTCATAATCACAGCAACGCTTATACTTGAACGTTAAATATCATTTGAAGTTTGGATAATAGCATATAATTTAAGGCCACTTAAGTTGTCCTGTCTTTAAATTAGTGTTTTCATTCTCAACTCTCATTTGTTCACTGGCTTGGGGTCCCAGGTCTACATTTAAGGAGCCTGAGAAAGAGGTCTTTTTAAAGTTAACTTAAGTTAAACTAACCTGCAATTACCTTAGTTAATTCCAAGGCAGTAAAAGTCATGAGCTAAATATAATTTAGAGACACACTCTGAAAAATTTAAACCAAATATGAAAATTATCGACAGGATTTAGTAAAGTAATCATAGCAACTTTCATCAAAATCTATCGAGCCAGAACGATGCAGTTATATGTTAAGGGTGGACAGAAATAATAGCATGGATTTTAAGCATTCTGCGAACCGCATGCAAAAAACTATTTCAGAAAGTATTGAGGAAAATATTCAGGTGTATGTTGAGACATGAAAGTACATGTATTGTACATTAGAAATATATACACGTTAGCACAAGAATAATGTTTAATTTGCCAAATATTTCGGTCTGAATATTACAGACCATCTTCAGTGGCTATATAGGAATAGTTTTAAAAACAAAGTGGAATACGAACAATTGATCATTCATACATAGAACGCGCCGCGTGATGTCATATCGCTAAGTATTAAAAAAAACATAATTTAAAGATATTAATTCAGAAATTCATATAATGATCTTAAATAATATTATCCTGATTAAAAAAAAATTAATTTAATGTGTTATCCTGATTAAAATTTCCCAAATTTTTGATATAGATATACAGTCATTACGATTCAAGTTAGGACGTTGAAGTAAGGCCTCTACACTTTCTTTAAATAAACGTTCAAATTTGTATCGACATCTGTGTAGGAGGAGAGTCTTGGACAAAAGGATGTTGTGGTTTCTTTCTAATCCATGCTGAGCTAATCCAGATTTCTCAGGTTTGTTGTGTTGAATTGATGACTGACGCTCTTGAATTCTTTTTTTTATGGAACGTCCAGTTTGTCCAAAGTAAGAAAGATTACAATTACAAGGAACTTGATACACACCAGGCAGAGACAAAGTTGAGCGTTTATCTTTAGATGAAGGAAACTGGGGGGTGGATAATTTGTTAATAAGTGTATAAGTGGCTGTTAGATCATATTTCTTTAGAATTCTTGAAATTGGTTCTGAAATCCCGGAAATGTAAGGAATTGGAACTCGACGTATTGAATCTTGGTTGTTCTGTGTTGGTTTGTAAGAATCGAAAAGATGTTGTGTACTCTTTTCGGAGAAGCCATTTAGTTTCATGTGATGTTTGATAGTTGAAAGTTCCTTCTGTAATAAATGGGAAGTTGAACTGTTAGTTTTTGCTCGTCGGATTAAACATTTTGTGATTCCTGTTTTTTGACAAGGGTGATGAGCAGATTCTTTGAGAATATAACGACCTGTGAAAGTTGGTTTTCTGTAAACTGTTGTTTGTAAGAATACCAAAAGGTGAACGGATGAGAAGGACGTCTAAAAAGGATAACTTCTTGTCTTTTTCAATTTCCATGGTAAACTTTATACGAGGATGTAAGGAACTGATACTGCTTAAAAAGGAAGGTAAGGAGTCTCTGTCGTGAGGCCATATAGCAAAGATGTCGTCTATATATCTAACCCAAAAGGATGGTTGAGGGAATATAGATGAAAACAGGACTTCTTCTAGATGCTCTAAATAAAAGTTTGCAAGAGCAGGAGAGAGTGGACTTCCCATGGCTATTCCTTCCACTTGGTTTTAAAATTTATTTTGACATAAGAAATATCCAGAGTGCATTACGAAATCAAAAAAGTTTTATAATATCTTGTGGGAAGATGTTAGCTAGTAATTCCAAAGTGGTCTTTGAGAGGTACATTCGTATATAAAGATTCTATATCAAAGGTAACCATAAGATCTGTATGTTGTAAAGAGAAGTTTTTTAATTTATTTAAGAAATCAGAAGGGTTTTTCAGAAAAGAGCGTGAGTTGCCAATGTGCGACTTCAATAATTTAGATAGATATTTGGCTATGCGATAGGTAGGAGAATCAATACAATCCACTATAGGGCGAAGATGAATATCTGTCTTATGTATTTTGGTAGAACATAAAACCTGGGAGGACTTGCAAAATGTGTTTTTTGTCTTTCAATAGTGTCTACATCTAAACTTAGAACATAAAACCTGGAAGGACTTGCAAAATGTGTTTTTTGTCTTTCAATAGTGTCTACATCTAAACTTATGACCTCATCTAGAAGGGAATTTAATTTCTTCAGTTGTCTGCTGGTTGGATCGTAATCGAGTTCCTGGTATGTTGAGTGATCTCGAAGTAAAAGGGAAAGTTTTCTTCTATAGTTTGAAGAGTCCATAATTACTGTCGCTTTTCCCTTGTCAGCTTTGGTAATGATGAGGTGACTGTTGTTTCTTAAGGAACGTATAGCTTTCTTTTCAGAAGGAGATATGTTCGAAGGAGGAAGCTTGGCTTTAAGTAGTGAAGAAGCAACTTCTAGACGGAGAGCATTAGCTTTTTCACTTGACAGATGAATGAGGTTTCGTTCGATATTAACTAGAAAATCTAGATATGGAATCTTTTTTGGAACAATAGAGAAATCGTGTCCTTTTGAGAGGATGAGTGTTTCATTATCGGTTAAAGGCCGACCGGATACGTTGACGATCCAATTATCTGGAACTTGGAAAGGCTTGATTTGTTTAGAAACAAGAACATCATATTTGTGGTTTAGATGTTGATTCTGTTTTTTATAAGAACGTTGTAAAGAGCGTTTAGCTACATCCAGAACTATGTTTGAAAGATGTGGTTCTAAGTTTGTGGAGATATAGGTACGGAGATCAGAAACTAGCTGAATGTTAATAGCCAGATCATGTTTAGCAGCTTTGAGTTGATTACGGATAAAAGATAAACTGGTGTTCCTGTAAATATTATGAGCTCCAGGAGATTTAATGGTTTCTTTAATCTTAGCGAAATTAGGAATTATCTTGTTGTCGCGGCATTTTTTAAAAAAGATGATCCTCGCTCGTAACTTACCTTGAGTTACCGATAGTTTGCCTAATTTACCGGGTTTTTTTGTGAAGTTTTCCCCGTGAAGGAATAAAATTTGATTTTTTAACGATACTTGTGAAATTAAACATTATTCTTGTGAAATAAGCACAAGAATAATGTTTAATTTGCCAAATTTTTCGGTCTGAATATTAGACCATCTTCAGGGGGCTACATAAGAATAGTTTTAAAAACAAAGTGGAATACGAACAATTGATCATTCATACATAGAACACACCGCGTGATGTCATATCGCTAAGTATTTAAAAAAAAAAAAAAACATAATTGAAGATATTAATTCAGAAATTCATATAATGATCTTAAATAATATTATACTGATAAAAAAAATAAATAAATTTAATGTATTATCCTGATTAAACTTTCCCAAATTTAAAATTTTTGATATAGATATACAGTCATTACGATTCAAGTTAGCACGTTGAAGTAAGGCCGAAGTAATAAACGTTCAAATTTGTAGCGACATCTGTGTAGGAGGAGAGTCTTGGACCAAAGGATTTTGTGCTTTGTTTCTAATCCATGCTGAGCTAATCCAGATTTCTCAGGTTTGTTGTGTTGAATTGATGACTGATGCTCTTGAATTCTTTTTTTTATGGAACGTCCAGTTTGTCCAAAGTAAGAAAGATTACAATTACAAGGAACTTGATACACACCAGGCAGAGACAAAGTTGAGCGTTTATCTTTAGATGAAGGAAACTGGGTGGATAATTTGTTAATAGGTGTATAAGTGGTTGTTAGATCATATTTCAGATATGATTTCAGAACCAATTTCGAGAATTCTAAAGAATATGATCTAACAGCCACTTATACACCTATTAACAAATTATCCACCCAGTTTCCTTCATCTAAAGATAAACGCTCAACCTTGTCTCTACCTGGTGTGTATCAAGTTCCTTGTAATTGTAATCTTTCTTACTTTGGACAAACTGGACGTTCCATAAAAAAAAGAATTCAAGAGCATCAGTCATTAATTCAACACAACAAACCTGAGAAATCTGGATTAGCTCAGCATGGATTAGAAACAAACCACAACATCCTTTGGTCCAAGAATCTCCTCCTACACAGATGTCGCTACAAATTTGAACGTTTATTTAAAGAAAGTGTGGAAGCCTTACTTCAACGTCCTAACTTGAATCGTAATGACTGTATATCTATATCAAAAATTTGGGAAAGTTTAATCAGGATAACACATTAAAAATTTATTTATTTTTATCAGTATAATATTATTTAAGTTCATTATACGAATTTCTGAATTAATATATACGAATTTCTGAATTAATTAATTGTTTTTTTTTAATACTTAGCGATATGACATCACGCGGCGCGTTCTATGTATGAATGATCAATTGTTCGTATTCCACTTTGTTTTTAAAACTATCCCTATGTAGCCACTGAAGATGGTCTGTAATATTCAGACCGGAATATTTGACAAATTAAACATTATTCTTGTTCTAACGTGTATATATTTCTGATCATTATGTCACAAATATCGTTAAAAATGTATTGTACGTTATCTCTCAACATAGTCCACCTGATTTTGAGTACGCTCTTGCCAGCGGTATTCAAGCTTGTGTATGAGTACAGAGAAATAAAAATAGTCGGGCAGCAATCGCGTATACATTAACTCCCTTCATCTCCTGAGAGCTGACAAAATGATTATCTTTCAAAGCATTTTAGAGTAGCCCAAAGATGCAGTAATCCAAAGCGAGGTTTGAACTTGTAACTGACGCTCTAGGACCTTAAAAAGTAATGTCTAGAATACTTATACTGTCAAGTCCGCAGCATGAGGATGAACATTGCCATGCAACAACACATTTTATACTAGCAGTCTTCTCTGTTTATTTAGAAAGGCTCGCTTCAGCTTATCACATTATCTCAATGTTACCCGCACCGCTTACCATTGTATAATGTTCAAGTGTGGGTCCTTGGTGAAAAACCAGTAAAGTGTAAGATCTCTTTTTGCTGAAGGCTTTAATACGAACCTTTTTTTTTCTTAGAAGATGTAGTGTGTTTTCATTTCAAACTCTGTCATTTGTTCTTCGGCTCGTAATGGCGTATTCATATTTCATTACCAAATACACCTAAGAAAAAAACGTCATCTTCTTCAAGGTAACGAAAAGGAGGCTACGTGAATCTAAATGGTTTTGCATATGCTGGTCCGCAACGTGTTTGGGAAACACTTGAACAAATTTTATCGAAGAGAACCTGAGAGAGAGAGAGAGAGAGAGAGAGAGAGAGAGAGAGCCGCAACTAATCTGCACTTGATTTGCTATTTCATCGATAGTAACCCAATGTTGTCGACAAAAAGTACGCGAGAGAACAAGATTCATGCTTTTATCAATTACTGATGTTCATGAGAACAACCTGTTATCCATTAGTAGCACTTATTCGACCGTTTTTGAACATGGGAATCCATTCATATATGGTACTGCGCAAAACACTGTCGTCATATTGTGCTACAGTCTTCGATATATTTCTACATCTGTTGATACTTTTAATCCGCAAAACTAGACTCATTGTACAATGTTCTTCTTTGGTAAAAGTAACAGAGCAGCCATATTTGAGCATCGTATACTTCAAAAAATTAACTGACGTAAATAATAAGGTTTCAATGTTTCGTGTTTGTTTGTTTCTTTCTAAGAGCATTCGACAATGTGATCAATACTATAGCCAATACTTTCTAATATTTTTAATATTCATACCGAGAGGTCACAAAACCTATAACACAATAGTGTGCCGCAGTAAGAAAAAAGGAATCGAAATTTATTAGCATCTTTCCTGAAAAGCTGAAGGTTGTATTCATTGGGAAAAGCAGTATGAGGAAGGCTTTCTTGATTCCTTATACCTCAGTTCCAAAGAACCAAATAAAGCAATTAACAACACATCCAATATTTATTTTAATATCAATAAAAATCATATCCGAGAAAGTTTCAGAGTCTAATAATGTCTTGAAATATGACTTAAGAGAAAGTCTGTTCATCTGGGTAAAGAGTTTAGGGTACGACCAGAGTTTAACAGAAAATTAATGTTAATAGGATTTTAACTGTTCTGAGATTATTGGGATTATTAGATACAAGGTTAAAAAAACAATGTCCATGAGGCTATCTGTAGAAGAGTAAGAGAGAAGATAAGGACTATTTATATGCCAGAAAGTGAAATGAGTTAATAGCTGCCTTTATGTTTCACGACAGTGTTTATTCAGAAGTGGCCTAAACAAGATCTCCTGTGACTGAGGTCTGTATCGATAATCATTAATTAGAAAGGAAAAGTCGGATTCTAAGTAATGAAGTTGACTGTTGATGAACTTTTCCATTATTTTAGAACTAAAATGAAGACATTACGTCTTCGCGTAGTTGACATGAATTTTGTCACAAAAAATTAGGAGCAGAAATTAGAAAGTGGGCCAATTTCGAAGCTAGCGTTCTTCAAGGAGTTTAGTCTAATATGAGAATATGAAAAAGAGCCATAATACAGTTAGTTATGGAGCATGGAGGTTTTGAAAAACCAATGAAGGAATACCATCAAAGTTAGTGGATTTTTTTACAAATAATTTCTTTGCCACTCTTGTAGGAATTTTCGGGAAACTGTCATTCTAGGCTGCACATCTATTATTTTGTGACGTTGGAAATTCATTTAGATGCTAACTGAGATGGGCAGAAGAATAACTGTTGCAAGGATCCAAAGCACTGCCATTTCTGCATGATGCAAGTTTTGCAGTTTTGACCCTTTCGGTCAATTTCATCGTTGATTATATTTTTACAAGTGTTCTAACTTTCGTACAATTTTAAAGAGAAAGCTGCGAGGGAATTCCGAAAAGGAAGAACAGAAATTCCGGAGATTATCCCATTTAATATTATATGCTCAAATGACGCAAGAGCCTCCATGGATACGAAAAATATGTTGCATGAGAATGCCCACTAAGTCGTGATTGAAATTATCTATGAGAGAGAAAACATACGAGGCATTATTGGAAGGATCGAATTATCAGGAAATCTGCTGATTCCGTGTAATACTTGTAAACTCAATGTGGATAATTATTTCCAGCATTTCCAGCAGGATCGGCAGCAGTCAGAAAATGAACCAGTTAAAGTTGTGGACATTAAAACCACCACTAAGAAGAAGAAGAAATACTTCGCTATCAGGATAGCTACAACTGCTGCTATATTTTAGATTTTAGGAAAGTGAGTAGAGTGATCTGAATGGTTTGAGAGCGATAAAGCAGCACATGTAAGGACGATTTATGCTAGCGTAGATCAAAATGATAAGGGAGCTGAAATTTTACTTTTTGTTAAAAGTAGTAAATATGGCTTTAAGGCTGGGGAGGTGGGACTTCATTAGGTTGAAATTTAGAGAAATGTATATTGGTGAAGTTGGCAAGAATTATTAGAATTATTAATGGATGCAACTTAAACAAGGAGATCAGGAAAGAATGTAGGATTGCAAAAGAACTATGGCTCAACAACAAATGCAAGGAAATTGAACTTCTGGACAAAAAACACAAAACCAGAGAACTTCCTGAAAAGGTTAACTAGCAAACCTTGCAACAGGTAGGCTCTCATTGCATTGAAGATACCAGTGAAAACATCTTAATGGCGAAAGACAAAATAGGGGATAAATGGGTAGAGTATTTAAAGGCACTCTACAATCATGATAGGATAGATAAGCCAATGCAAGAAGATTTGGAGGGGGGAGTAACAAATGCTATTAGGAAACTGAGACCAGGAAAAGCTCCAGGAATGGATGAAATTAAGGCAGAATATCAAAAGGCTTTAGATGAAAAGGCTAGAAGATCACTGAGTGACATATGTAACAAATTATACGAAACTGGACACCTGCCAAAAGATTCTAAGCACCCGACATTCCTACCAATACCTAAAAAATCGAAGACAATCAAATGTGAAGAATACAGAACGATCAGTCAGATAACAAAAGTTATGTTGTAATATATCATCCTAGAAAGAAATAAACAAAATCAAAATGGAAATTAATGAAACACAATCTGGTTTTCAGGAAAATAAAGGAACTAGAGACGCACTCTTCAACATTAGAACTATTATAGAAAGATATCTGGAGAAGCAGAAAGAAGTCTACTT
Source organism: Typopeltis vanoorti (assembly GCF_054136105.1). Taxonomy (NCBI): domain Eukaryota; kingdom Metazoa; phylum Arthropoda; class Arachnida; order Uropygi; family Thelyphonidae; genus Typopeltis; species Typopeltis vanoorti. Next base: position 190,210,182 of record NC_143549.1, on the reverse strand, counting down.
ATGATTTTTGACTACATAAAGGCCTTTGACAATACAGAACATGATTAACTAATCAAATGCATCAGAAATTTAGGAGTAGATGGTAAAGATACCAGATTACTGATAAATCTATATTGGGAGCAAACTGCCTCAATAAAAATATCAGGAGAAATCTCGGAGGAATTCCCAGTAAAGAAGGGTGTCAGACAAGGCTATGTGTTCTTTCTCCTATATTGTTTAACCTCTATACTGAAAATATCTTCTAACAATTAGAAGAATTTAAAGGAGTCAGCATAGGAGGCAGGAATATAAACAACTGAAGATATGCAGATGATACAATACTGCTAGCTGAAAATAAAAAAAGATCTTCAAACCTACTAGAAGAGACGCTGCAGCTAAGTAAAAAATATGGAATTTAATTTCAACTTCAAAAAAACCAAAACCATGCTGGTAACAAGAGAAAAAGGGAAAATACCCAATATAAATATTAAGATCCGAGGAAATACTTTAGATCAAGTAGAGAGTTATATATATTTGGGTCAACTAATTAAAGAGAATGGAAAGTATGATATGGAAATATTAAGAAGGATAGAAATTTCATGCATTTTAGCATGAAAAACATTCTGACCTGAAAGGAAATTCACACAAAAACAAGAATTAGGCTGTCCAAATGCTACATATGGTCACTGTTATATGGAGCAGAAACCTGGACAATATCAAAATATTGCGAAAATAAACTAAAAGCCTTTGAAATGTGGATCCTCAGAAGAATTCTTAGTCCCATGGACTGCCAAAAAAACTAATTTAGAAATATTAGAGATGATTGGAGAAAATAAGACTCTGTTGAAAACCATTAAGAAAAGGAAAACCACCTATCTTGGTTACATACTAAGGCATAAATCATAAAAAACACTTCTAGAAGGAATGATACAAGGAAAAAGAAGAAGAGGAAGGCAAAGAACAGATTGGATGGGAAATATTAAGGATTGGACCTTTTTGTGCTATGATGCAAAAGAGAAGCACAAAACCGTACATGGTGGAAGCTCATGGTAGTCAACCTTCTGGAAGGAGATGACATCTGACAAGACAAGTGGATGCATTATTTTAAGAGCGTTTTTTCTTTTTTCTTTTTATTTTCCGCTAAAGATTTTTATGTATATGTCATTAGTATTTTGGTAAGAATATGATGTTTAGAAGGAGGGGGGGGGGGCTCACCAATAGAAATATTATTAAAAATAATGAACTACTTTTACCCTTGATGACAATATTAATACGGAAACGTAGCATATTATTTCTATTGCAATATAATTCTTGCTTTAATCTGCTACTTCTTACATAAATTATTATCTAGCTGTGTGTGTAAACCAATCCGATCCCTGTTGCATCAGCATGATTGAAAGCTAGACTGAGGCTAATAAATCTCTCATACCAGAAAAAGTATAACTGAACAAACCATTATATTTAACATGAAGTCTTTAAGTTTTTATCAGAGGTTTTTCATAGCCCATCAATACAGAATGCAGTGGATCAAATTCTCAGATCATCTGATAGAATGTTTGTTAGTTTTTAATTATGACTGGATAAGCTATTCCGAAAAACTTTTACCTACTCTGGATTCACTCCCGATGTTTTAGAAAGTGAGAACGAAAGTCTTTCCTCCCCTAAATTCTCCAGTCCCAAAACCCTAATGGCATTCAACTCTGGATACATAACTTGATAAGAAGTGCTTCTCTTACGTCATAATACACCATATGAGAGTGTTACATGAAGGCGTATTTGAAGTACTACGCCACCACAGATGAGTACCCATTCTTGAAACTTCTAGCACCATCTAATGATCATACAGTGTAGCTCACGGTGTTCCACACACACACACATTTGTAATGCTATGCAAATACCCAAGCCTGATAAGAACTCCATGTTTAGATTCATTATTATGATTGGAAACATTAATTAATATTAATCGGAGCTGTCACAAATAGCAATAAATATCAACATCGAAATTTCAAATCGTTTGGCTAAATTTTGTAATGAAAAATGGTTGTATCGAAACCAAAATTTATATAATTTCCAACTTCATTCAATTCGATCCCACAGACGGGATTTTTTTAATTTTATAATTTCCAAATTTTTCTACTGCAAATTGCTAGAATAAAGAATACCGAATTTCAATTAAAATCTGTCTAGCCAAAGCCGAGAAATAACAGGCGTTCAGACCGGATGGATAAACGCTGTTGGTATCAATTATGGCCTAAGCAAGTAAGGCTATGTGGCTAATATATTACTCAATTGCCTGTTCTTTTGGTGGGTTTACCTTTATAGTGGGATGAAAAATCAACGCTTTATATCTCGTTTTTAGTTAAACGCACTTAAAATGACCATAGGTGTGATAATGGATGCTGGCTATGCTGTTACGAAGTGCGCGTTTTATAACTGTCGTAAAACATTTGCTTATTTGTTGGCTGATGATGTACTGTAGATAAATAATTCTATTGTGTCTAATTATGCAACTAAATTTCTGTAGAGATTCTAAATATCAAATTTCATTAAAGTCCGTCTAGCCAGAATGGTGTTATTACTCAATATCATTTTGAAGGGAAAAAAAATACTGAAGTTCAATAAAACCTGTTCAACCAAACTTGAAGAATAACATTTAGGAGGGACAGAGAAAACGGATCTAATAATATGTTTTTCGAAAATTGGTAAAGTGGATAATAAAGAAAATAAGTAGTTCTTTTCTTGCCATTCAGTCGGTGCAATTTTTCTTGTATCAGTTAATTAGCGGCATCTTTTTTTCATTTTTGTCACAACTAAGTAAACATTGTTTTTTAAAATTGCTTTTGATATCCTTGGCTCCTCTAAGAAAAGTTCATAAAGATAACTCAAGACTACTGATAATATCCTTTGGTTTGAATTTTCGTAGAAGTTTTAAATTCTCGTGTCCAGAAATTTCAGGGTCATCACAATGCATGATGTAAATCTTTGTTAAAAGCAGACACTTTTCGGATTGAAATAAAAGGCCTATCTAATGGAAGTTGAAGTAGGGGGATGGAATTTTTTCAAAAGATATCATCACCAAATCCGAAATTCACAATCTATTTCACACCTCGACACCATCTCTGATTGTCATACACAGTTTTGTTGAGGAATATCAAACTCCAGAAAATGAGCAATTTCAGACTTTCATATAGTTTTCAGTTTTATGAAATGTTCATTTTGGATAAAGTCTTTTATATATATATATATATATATATATATATATATAAGAGACCTTTTTCTTTTCAGGATACCACGTTAATGACTGCTAGTTTTCTAGGCTGTTTATTCAGAATATCTAAAGCCATGCATAATATGACTCGAAGTTCAAAAGACTTCTCAAAATGAACATTTGGAATCTTCATTAGAGTGCAGAGTATAAGATCATCCTCGCAAAAAAGAAAGGTTTTTCTTGTCATGTTCTAACCCACACATCGCACCGCTTCGTAGTAGTGTAGTAAATGCATCCGAGTCGCGAATATCGGACCTTCCGTTAATTAACGCATTCGTTTTGATCAAAATCCAAAATGCAAGAGCCTACATAATTTTTGAATCATTAGCCAGCAGTGCATTTATTCAAATAGCAACTGTTCTCATATTAACTTTTAAATTTTAAAACGCTGACAATGTGGACGCTAAAACACACAGAAAGAAATTACAGTTAGGGTTAGGTAGAACGCTTCTTATCTAGTACGTCGTGGGAATGCGTTAGTGTCATGGCTTGGCTTCGTGATCTCATAGACAGGAGGATGAGGTAGACATCGGGAGGGGGGGGGGGAATAAATTTGCTTGTCAATAAATCTGTCATTCACCTGAATCACGCTTTGCTAAAGTATTTGTTTACGATATGTGTCAGTATTTATAATACAGCAGGATTTTTCACTAGGACTTGAGTTATTTTTCTTCTTAATGGGTGCTTAAAATATGGGTTTGGCTTATACAGAGTAAAAGCAAAAGAAGGGAGATTTAATGAATTGCAATTTGTCTGGTCAAAAATTACGCAGAATTAAAAAGATTTGCAGAGAACTCTGTATTTGGTATTTTCATAGTGACTGTATGGCTAGTTTTGAGGATTCCTCGTAGCATTTTTGAGTCAAGAAATAAACATTTGCACCGTTCCCTATTAGACACATTGGTATTTCCTAGATGCTTCGTCCGGTTATTTTTCCTACTTTCTTAGGGGTGATTCTATTGTCTCTACTTCCCAACTTACAGGAATATGGATTCTTACTGCGCCACAGATATTTCCGATAGATATTTGCGTTCATTTTAGACAGTAGGTGATTTTCTTATACCACCATCTAATTACTGGGGACAAAATGAATCGAAAGAGTTTAACTTTCGATCTGTATGCGGGGGGGGGGGGCTACCAAATTATCAAAAGTAGCATGCGATGAACAGACATAGGTATCCTGGCTTAATACTCTACTATAAATTTCTACTGTAGCAATTTACTACAACAGTGGTAAATTCCTGTAGTAAAGAAACATGTTGGTCTTGCCTTAGACAAAGTTCCATCTCCTCCCGAAGGTGCTCTGTATGGCTCAAATCACAACTTTGTTCTAGCCAGTCTAATCATCGAACTTCCATATCCTCCACCCACGTTACTACAGTCCTTAAAGTATGACTTGGGCATACTTTAAGGGCCTTTACCATTTAAACGCTGGTGGATTCTACTTCGGATCCATAATACCTACGCATACGTACAGCTTTACATTATCGTATTCATAAAAAACTTGGTTGTTTCCATACACTATCCCAGGATGTCAGTAGAGCATTCAATGTTCATTTCTTCGGACACTGTTAATGCAGCGGATTCTGAATCAAATCCAGCTTCACTATTTATAACACCATTTAACACACGTAACAGCAGGACACGTAACACTCTGCTAAATGCAATTTCCCTGAAAGCAGAATTAAACCTACCTATCTGATATGAAGACTGTGATCGTGATTCGTCACTCCATAGCTTTCCAACAACAGACAGCTGAAAAGTTAAACCCCAACATTTTTTTTTTTGGGGGGAGGGGATGGTTGGCTTATGCGGTCTATGTAGTTATCGAAACCGAATCTGTGGTTTAGCATATAATATCTAGCACAAATCTTTACACTTATGGCACTCCGAATTATCCATTTCGCCATTTTTCTTTACATTAATTTATGTTTGGTCTGCCTCTTTCTTGGGTTTCTTTCCACCATCCGGTTTCCAAGTTTTAACGATGTCAGCCTGATGCTTTTATTATGTTGGTTGTTGAACAAGAGCTGATCGATGATTAATATGGCAGCCTATGATAAAAACACACCTCTAGAAGTCACTTAACTCAATATGTCCCATTTTAGTATGTACACAACTGTATTCATTTAGGGTTCATCCATTACCTTTATACCACGTGGTGTTTCATTGGTGTGCCAGTATTTGTGAGAAATGGGAATGCCTGTATAGTTTTTTTGTAACATATGTTTTGATTATTAGAAAAACTGGTTAAGTTCTTCTTCGTCTATGATCTCTTATGCTTTTAAGCGTCGAGATTTTGCCAAAGAGATTTCCATGCCGTCCTGTCCAAGGTTTGTTGTTTTGCTTCTTTCCAATTAATTCCCTTCTTTTCCAATTTTTCTTTAATTTCCTTTTGCCAACCTTTCCTGGGTCTGCCTATGTTTCTTTTTCCTATTTTCTGGCTTTCGTATACAGTTTTTGCTATTCTTCCTTCTTCCATTCGATTGCGATGTCCAAACCATCTCATTTGGGCTTGTGTTATGAATTGATTCAGAGGTGCAACTTGAAGGCTGTCTCTTATGGTTTGATTTCCTATTCGGTCTAGTCTTGTTTTTTGTGCCACTTTCCTGAGATATTTCATTTCAATTGTTTGTAGTTTATTTATGTTTCCTGTTGTTAAACACCAAGACTCACAACTGTATGTTAATGTTGGTAGAAACACTGAACGGTACACTGCCATTTTGGTATTTTGGGTGACTTCTTTCTTATCTAGGAGCGGGCCTTTCATTGCATAGAATAGCTTTGTTCCCCCTCTTATCCTGTTGTTAATTTCTGTGTCTAGTCTACCATCTTCTTGTATATATGATCCCAAGTATTTAAAGGAGTGGACTTGTTCCAGTTGGTGATTTTCTATGTTTATTGTGTGTTTTTGTTGATTTCTAGATATGATCATTGTTTTAGTTTTATTTATATTTATGGTCATATTCCTTTTCTTTGTCTCTTCATACCAAACGTTGATATTGTACTGCAGATCTTCAGCTGTATTTGCTAGAATCACTACATCATCTGCAAAAGCCATATGTGAAATCCTAGTTTCTTTCAGTTTCCTGTATCCTAAGTGGAACTTTTTTGTTTTTGTTTGGCATGCCTTTAAATTTCATCCATTACTACGATGAAGAGAAGAGGGCTGAGAATACAGCCTTGCCTCACTCCTACATTTGTTTCAAATTCTTTTGATCTATTATTATTACAGGTTCTTACATAATTTCTATTACTTTTGTAGAGGCTTTGTATGGTTGCTATTAAGTTATCTTGTATCTTGTTTTTCTTTAATGTTTGCCATATTAAGTGTCTGGGAGCTCGGTCAAAGGCCTTTTCAAAATCTATAAAACATGAATGTAGTTCTTTTCCATATTCCAATGTTTTCTCTGATATTTGTCTAAGACTTAAGATAAGATCCTGTGTGCTTCTATTTTTTCGAAAGCCATATTGCATTTCATCCAGCGTGTCCTCTATTTGATTCCTAAGCCTCGCTTCTAAAATGCGGGTATATAATTTTCCTGGAACGCTTAAAAGCGAAATTCCTCTATGGTTTTCACATTTGCGGTTGTCTCCTTTCTTAAATATGGGGATTATTATAGCTACTTCCCAGTCTTTGGGAATAATTTTCTTTTTCCATACAACATTGAATAGGTGTAAAAGAAATTTTATGGCTTTCGTTCCTAAATTCTTTACCATTTCTGGTGTTATTTGGTCATGGCCTGCTGATTTGCCCAGTTTTATTTTATTTATTGCTGCTAACAGTTCATTTGCATGAATTTCTTCACTGATCTTCTATTTTGCTTGTGTGTCTTGCTCTTAGGATTCTATTTTTTCCATTTCCTGCATCTTCCAATAATTCTTGAAAGTACTGTTTCCATCTTTCCATGATGTCTTCGGAATTTGTGAGTAAACTGGTTAAGTTAACACTGCATTTTCAATACGTGGCGTCCTGTAGTTTTGTACTCTGGTAATCAGACTTTTTATTATAAAAGAAAATGTTCTCCAGACTCTACTGGATATTCTAAGTTGCAGATTATTTTTATCGCAGGATATATCTGGCTAATAAAAGGCCTGAAGTTGCATAAAAATTGGTTAGTCTCCAGATTACAGTTGGTTCGCAGGGAATTAGTTAACTCTCGCTATCCTGCAGTATTCAACAGTTTTTAGTGGATGGAGTTAATATGTATTACTTTTTCATTTTACTTCATTCCATCATTTTTTTATTTCACATTTATATTTTCTTTTTGAAGGTTTGGCCAGGACATGTTAACGGTAATTTTTGACTTGCTATTTTAACTACTCATTGATCTGACTATTAACGATGCAGACTTATTACTTTGCTTTGGATTAGTTTGTCGCTCTGAGGAAGAAAAAAAAAGATTCCAGAGAAAAATATGTGTTGCTTCTTCCTAAGAACAGGTAAATTAAATTTGTTCAAAAAGACCTAGGAAATTGCTTTCGTCATTGATAGGATTTGGACCTACTTGGCGCCAAGTAGAGAGAGAGAGAGAGAGAGAGAGCATAATATTAAAAAGAAAAATAGCATATTGTGAACTTCATTAATGTCAGCATGAACAGTGTGAAGCGACAAAACAAATCACGTAAAATACGATTCGTAAGCATACACTGTATTACACTCGCTGGCTAAAGTGTATATAAGCATTATAATCGAAGATGTAGTGATTACAATAAATTCTTACTTCCTTTCTTAGTCCCAAACATTTTTAACTGTGCAAGCTTTAAGTTAACCGTTTTGGAAGCAGAATAAGATGTTAATAAGTGTTAACTTATTCCACTTATATAAGTGTCACGTGTGCTTACATAATCAGCCACAGTCGAATTACGAAGTCGTATACGATGCACTTAACTGTTAGAATTAAAATGTCGACACAGCTAATTCGAATTAAATAAATTTCTCTGTAAATACTCAACGAATAGAAATACTATTAATATTAAATCATTAGTCAGTACTTCAAATATAATATATATATATGCCCATATGTTTCACGCCGATCTATTCTTCACGCATTTTTTTTAAAATCGAAATCACTCGTATCTGTTTAATTCAGTGGTTCACTTAGCTGCAGTGAATCTGTAGTAATAGAAATTAATTATTTCGTAATATTCACATTTATTTCTTCGAAGAGTTTAAATTGTATCTTACCTAAGAGTAATTTGGTTTATCATCGATATGTATTCCCTACTCAGCACTCGGTTTCTCTGGAAGAAGGATATCGTAATCCTTTTTGGCAGACGAAATGTAACTACAGCTATATCATATGCTGCCACCTGGTGGTACACGAATCTGCGTATTTCTTCTTTAATAAAATATAAATATTACCCAAAACATGAGAGAAAACTAATATTTTTCGTGGAATGTTTATGCTCAAAAATATAGAAAATTTTAGCAGCATCGAAAATAAATATAAAATATACATAGTGTCAGATTTCAATATTCTGAATTTCTAAATAAAATTGAAAGTGTTAATGAATTTCGTATAATGAATATTTTCTCTGTCTCAAGCAATCGTCTTCGATTAGTTTTGAAAGTAAAGGACGATTTATTTATTAGATAATATTTGCTTATTTTAGAATTTTAGAACTTATTTTAGGCTTGAGATAAAAAGCACATATCAGGAGAAGGTAACATTTGTGAGCTATCGACCACTTCAACTATTGTATTTTAAATATCAGTCTAAATTGCAGTTCCTTATAATGTGGTGTCAGATATTCTTAAAATTCCTTTCTACCAAATTATTACATTAAAATGGTTGGGGTACATACGTTGCGATGTAAATTTAACAATACAGCAACAGCTAAGTTAAATAAATTAAACAAAATAGGAAGCATTAAAATTTATATGAATAAATGTAAGAAATAAATGTTACTTTTTTCCTGCTAAAGAAATGAGAGAAAAACAAACACCTTTATATATATATATATATATATATATATATATATATATATATATATTAGATAAACTATTTTGTACTTTTTCCCCCCGAATACCTAGAAATGCTTAGCTGTGTACTATAGTGTTGATATCTATCTTCTCTAAAACAACACTTCACTAATCTTTGAGAATCTTCGCTTCCACAGGAGGATTTCCAGTTTATCTAACCCGTGACATACCCACGGTAGTAGTGTGCGCTATAGGTCTCAACGTTCCTTGAGCGAAGTTGCCATAAACAAATAAATTAATAAATAAATGAACTCGCGAATTTCATTTTAGATAGCATGTTATTTTTGAAATATATGTAACATCCAGTTAGCAGCTATTGGATGAGTTATATGATAAAGTTTTTTTTTTTTTACCTTATAAGAAGTACATATTGACTGTTTACATTTCCAATATACCTGACTTGTAGTAAGATCTTTTGTTCAGAGAGTTATCATATAAAACAAATTGATAATTTATTACCAATTCTTTTAAATCTCTGAGAATTATTTTTCCGATACTTCGGTACACACACATTTGTTATAATTCTATGCCATAATATTGCATTTGGCATTATTGCATGCATATTCAACTATAATTATGATGCATCAGTCATACTATCTAAGATTCGTAATATAGGCCTAATTTTTTCATTAAAGAACAGTTCTGGATGGTAATTGAAAGAAAAAAAGTTATGAGATTATACGCACTTTTACAATTGGAAAGACAAAGAGCTGAAATTCGTAGGTAAAATACAAAAATGGTTCCCTTCTCTATCGGCAGCGAGATGTTTATAAAATATAATCATCATTAGACTATCATATAATTGTTTCTAAAATTTATTTAAATCTTTTATGTCGACCTCCAACTTGCTTCAGCGATATTTGGATTAAAATGCCATTTGTCAGTAATAACTTGGAGAAGCAGCGCAATTAGACTCGTTTACCGTTTAAACGCTGGTGGATTCTACTTCGTATCCATAATACCCACGCATGCGTATAGTTTTACATTATCGTGTTCATACAAAACTTGGTTGTTTCCATACACTATTTCATTATTTGTTTATGCTCACATGAACACAAAATAAATCAAATTTGCGAAATATTGGTGACGTTGTTTGGAATACAATGGACTCTTTTTGCACTGATATTTTCGCTGAATATGGCGAATACGATGTTTGAAAATTATTTATTGTCCGCATTTGAATGAATTTACCGATAAATTCGAGACAGGCCCAGTCCTAAAGAATGATATAGCACGTAAATTAGTGAGGTACCCGAGAGGTTATATGGAGTGCATTGGTTTTGGTGACTCAAGTTAAAAAGTAATAAAGAAGAAATATTTCAGTATTTTTAATTGAATAGATGGCTTTCTCGAGAATGATAACAGAATTGTGAAGCGTATGTTTGAAGACATTGATGCTGGCTTGTGGTTAAAAGAAAATGTAAGATTTCTAAAACAGAAAATAATTCATTAGTTAACAAAACCGTTCATTAGTTTTCATAAAAAAAAAAAGTAGAATGCGATTATTGGGAAATGAATGAAATAGGATGTTAAACTGGACAGAATTGCAATCGATGAGTGAATGCTAATATACTGTAATGTTAGCCACTTAGGTATCCTCGAATAGTTAGAATTACCCTAAATCAAAAGCCTCAATAATTCAGTGGACTTCGACGAAACCCTTTGGTTGGAAAGACCTGGGTTCGAATCCAGTCTAGGAGGCGAAGAACCTGTACAAGGGTTTTTCATCTGAAGGTGAGGAGGATAACCATCAGTCTCATATGGAGACTGATGGTTATCCTCCCGGAGCCTCGGATTTTTCAATCAACAACCAGGAAAACCCGGCCGGGAGAACAAACGAGTTTACACAGACATAAAACTAATGCTAATCCTAAAATAACAGTTACTAAAATCAATCTGATCGAGGACCTTATTTAGGCCTGCAAATAGTATCGATTATTAATTATATGAAGAGCCAAAGGCTTCAATTCGGCGACATATAAACTCATTTAAGTTAAGGGATATTACATCCCATATTGTTTCATAGCCGAATAAGAAACTCAAAGAGTTTCATGCCGAATATAGTAAATATATAAAGTTCGGCGAGTCCAAGCGTAAGAAAATACCTGGATAGTGTTACAACTGACCTTTCAGGGAGTGCAACACTGAGGCAACTCATGTCAAAGGTGGAGCAAGATCCGATCACTATTCTTGATATTTCCCCATAATGTGAAACCCAGCATTTATTTAAGCAATTATTTAATATTATTTAAGCAAATACCTAGATAGTGTTACAACTGATATTTACAACAGGTGACAATAGGTATTTGCTTACGCTTGGACTCGCCGAATAAGAAATTCTTTGAGTTTCTTATTCGGCTATGAAACAATATGGGATGTAATATTCCTTAACTTAAATAAGTATCGATTATTATTATTATTATTATTATTATTATTATTATTATTATTATTATTGTTAGGATATATGACGTATGCTATAGAAACTGTGGCCCTGAGGAAAAATAACATCAGCAGGATGGAAGTAGCAGAGATGAGAATGCTTAGGTGGATGTGCGGTGTGACCAGAAAGGATCGTTTCAGAAATGACTATGTCAGGGGAACAGTGAAAGTTACGAACTTAGGAGCGAAGATACAGGAGGCATGGTCGAGATGGTTTGGTCATGTGATGAGGAGGGAAGAAGGGTCATGCATGATGGATGTGCAAGGAAGGAGGAAGCGTGGGCGGCCAAGGAAGAGATGGAAAGAGCTGGTAGAAGAGAACTTGAGGATGAAGAACTTGGATGTGGTGACAGCCCAAGACAGGAAGGTGTGGAGGAGACTCATAACAAACAGTGACCCCACTTAAGTGGGAGAAGCTGCAGAAGAAGAAGAAGAAGATTATATTGTTAAGATGCATTATATAATGTACCGTATTAGTTTCCCATTGATGATGATTGAATAATCTGGATATATTAGGTATATTACATAAATATAAGCATTTTATTATTTAAAAACAGATAACCATCCAGAAAAGCAATGAAATCACATAATCAGGAGATGTTGACAACCTGCGAAACTTCGTACCTGCGCCTTGGAATTATTTTTGGTGAGAGGTGGAATGTAGAACAAGAAGAATCAAGACGTTCAATTGTAGCGAGGTAGATGCGTGGTAGAATGGAATCTTTTTATGAATTTGTTATTTATTGGCATTACTGAGCGTCGTTAACCTGAGCAAAAAAGGTCAGTTCTGATTTTCGAAATCAGGAACAGATGAAATAAAATGTTTTGTGGGATAAATTGGACGCGAGGACACACTTTTATCGACACATTAATAGCAGATGAGTCTTCCCTTAAAATATCACCCGGATTGGCATTAAAAAGAGCTTTCAGTAGATAATTCTAAAATCGAACAGGTGTAGTTCTAAATTTGCAAAATGACAAGGAATTCGATACAAATCTGTGAACGGAATTCGCATTCATCATAAGTAGATCATTTATATACGAGGGACGGTACGAAAGTAATGCCTCCTCTTTTTTTTTCTTAGAAAATACAATTGATTTAACGTGGATTAAACCTCTCACTTTTCCGAGAATTCTCTTATTTTTCAACAAAGTTTCCATTCCTTCATTCTCTAGACACTTTTATCATCCCTGAGTAAGACGTGGTAGGCCGATCCCTTAAAAGTCTTTACTCCGATGTTGCAGTCGTCACTAAAGTTCTTCGTCGTATACAAAATGGCTTCCTTGGAGTGCACCCTTCAAAGGGAAGAGCAGGTGGTAATCATAGGGGTACCAATTTAGGACTGTGAGGGGAAGGGGGAAGTGTTCAGCTGGTGCTTAGAGACTGCGACGTCTCAACGTACCATTCTGAATCGATCGTGGTGTGCCCCTCTTCCAAATTCTTAAAATGTCTTGTCCAGCGTCTAATTGTGCTCACGTCAACAGTATCCTCTTCGTACTTAATTTTCAGATGAATTTCCATCGGATGCTCATCTTCCTCAGTAAGGAATTCAATCACTACTCCCTACTTTGTACGCACATCTTCGAACGACTGTCATTTTGAACTACTTGTGTGCTACGCTCACGTGACTTATCGCATCTCCACTCGCTACGGTGGAGATGCGATTGTACAGTCAGTGACAAGTAAAGCATTCTGCCGAAGAAAAAAAGAAAGAAAGAAAGAAAAGAAAAAGCGTTATTTTCGCACCGTGCATCGTATATAGTATGAAAAGAATGGGTAAAAGAAAAGAGCCTTGGATTAATCCAGCTGCAATAGCAATAGTGAAGAAATTAAAGTAGCGTCCATTAAATTCCATTTTCTTTCCCACTTCAGTAATTAGAAGCGAAATTTCCTTTCCTCACTCAATAAACAGAAGCGAAACCTGATTTAATCATTCAGTTTGCAACAGAATACCATCAGATGAATTTGTACTTTGGACGCAAACTCGATCCAAATTTCCGTGACAAGAAATGTCAAAGAGTATTCAGTGGTTTTCGAACATTTATTATATTTTTACAAGGATGCGCAGCACATAAGTGAGTCGGTCAATGGCTGTAGAATCCACAGAAAAATGCTGGGGATATTTTGATGTTTTTAATACACGAATGTTAGTCAAGTGAAATCCAGACATTATAAAGAATACCCCATTATTGAAAAGAAAATAAGAGTAATATAACGATGACAAGAAGGGCGCAGATGCGTCTTTCTGTTTTTAGGAATACGGTTACAGAATTTCCGAGACAAAAAATGGAGAAAAAATTAAAAAATGAAAAAGACACCAAATGAGAGTTAACGCTGAGCACAGGGTTTCAAAAATAATTTAACAGGTGCCATCGAGATCAGAAGATTATTTTACTATCAGATTTTATTTTATTCTATTTTATTATACTGTACAAGCTGTGATTTCAGGTTATTCGACGCATGGGCTTATGTTTAGTAAAAAAAAAAAAATTTTTTTTTTAAAGTTGATGTGATAAAATTTAGCTTATTATAAGACGGTGTACTTCTAAGGGTGACTGATGTGAAAAAGCCAAATTCTGAGGAGTGTTTGTTTTGAGCATCGCTTGGGATTTCGGAGAGTATTTACAGAATGTATGTGTACAGAATGTTTGCAATAGAATATACTTGGGCAACAAAATCTGCTGGTTGGTTGGTTGGTACAGGTGACAGAAAAAGGAAGCGAAGTTTAAAGCGAACATTTGAATGGCATTTATTTGTTAACTGATAACCAAAACAAATTGTAGACACTTTTGTAGATTTGAGGCAGAGAAAGGTGGAGCAAAGGAATTTCTTAGGGCGAACAAATTCAATTAAATCTGAAATGAAGAAATTCCATGCTTGACGTTATCATGGAATATCAGAGATTATGCACCAATGCTTATTTCAAAATGAAAAGATCGTGCAGTATGTGATTGGCAAAACGTAGATGGGCAGGAATTACGAAAGCTGAAAGATGTATTTATTTAGGAATAACGGTTCTAGATTATACAACTTCAAATGATTGTATGCGATGGTATACAATATGTATACAAGGGTTTGTGTGTGTGTGTGTGTGTGTGTGTGTGCGCGCGTGCGTGCGTGCGTGCGTGTGTGTGTGTGTGTGTGTGTGTGTGTGTGTGTGTGTGTGTGTGTGTGTGTTTCACAGCCACGGTAGAATTTCTATGTTATGGGATTAAAAGTGTTCGAGTATCTTCCCGAATACTCATAAAAGTTTCTTTAATTGGCAATACTGTTCTTCTGTATCTCATTACGGATTTTAATAAGAGACAAAGCAAGCCGCTCTCATAAAGTCCTCGTCCAATCGACCTCCTTGATAGATAATGCGGAGATCGTTATTCATGAATTTCATCACAATGTCAGTTGTTATTGGTTAAAAAAAAATAAACGTAAACAGATGAGTGGATTTTATCGTAATTATGGCGCTCTGTATTTTGAACTTGGGATTTAGTAGTTTAGAATTTCAAGGCTATTGATTGGCAGTTCATCTGAAACGCATTTATTTATGATACGTGTTTAGTTTTTCTATATAGGATCTAAGTATCTAAGTCTAACGCTGAGGTAATTAAAAAAAAATTGACGCTACTAAACTAATCTTATTTTATACAGAAACAGTCAGAGTAAATTTAACAATTTTCGAAATATTTATTTCTTACATTGAATTTTGACTGTTCTTACTATTATTTTATTAATTTCCAATTTTATTTTAACATTAATGGCGCTAAGAACTAGAAATTCGCTGGCGATGAATACCATATATATATATATATATATATATTAATCCCCTCTTTCCACACACTGTGCTGTCTGAGATGCTTTATATGTTAAGAATAGCAACTTATACTGATAAAAAGAAAACTAAAAATGAAAATCAACACTGTTCGATAGTTCTTCTCATAAATGAAAAAAAAAATAAATAAATAAAACAGTAGTATGGTGTGGGGAGGGGGGGGGGGAGTAACCTTCACCCTCGAGGATGAGCAGCACGAATAAACACCATAATGTACTGTGCCCAAATCCAGTGGCAAAACCAAAGCAAGCTGTTTATCACAAACTTAATCGCAAGAACAAAGGTGCGTTGTGGTTTATTATTCACACTCCTTTCCCATTAATCGTCAATGTTTTCGCATGGCGAAAGTCCAAGGAAACAGCTTTTCTGAGTGGCGAATGATTCCAATAATTCAGTTATCGTGAATAGGATTGGATAAATGGAATGTAGGAGGACATGCAGAGTTTGAAAAGAAACTCAAAACTCGTATTTTCTTTTAGGTTCTGAAAGTAAATATGGATAGGATGACTATAACCTCAAATCCATAGTCATTTTTCTCTCTCTATGATTTAAATCCTCTCGTTCTTCTCAATTCTAAAATAACATCAAATGATAACAGTCTAGTCCTAACTGGTCACCTCCGCTAATAATGTTACCGCGTCATTGGATAAAAGTATGAAAGGACGTCCCATTTTGGAACCTAAAAGTTTTTCAGTTTTCCAGGAAAGGTAGGGTAACTCATATTACAGGGCGAATATATTTTGTAACTGAATCTTCAACAATACCTGAAAGTTGAATTTAGTGTTTGGAAAATTTGAGTTCCATTGATTTATGTGCTTCAAAAGAACGTAATTAATATTACTGCCAAAAATATTTTTTTTAAAAATGCCACTTTAATTGGTGAAGAAAAGAGAAAAGAAATGATGATATTTTTTACTGTAAGTGATATGCAGTAATTCTTAATCAAATCTCTTATTATTTACTACCAGCGAGCCAAGTTATCAGGTCAGCTCCGACGTGAGATATTACACTGTACACTGTCCCAAAACATTACTGGAATAGTAAATAAATATTGTTCTACAATCGGCTTCAGTCAGAAGAACAACGCACATTCCCTAAAAGTACAGATTGAAATTTCCTCTAGACGGGAGGCACATTTTTTAACTATTCAAGTGCAAGGGGGATTAACTGGATTCGTGCGGAGATGGTTCTGTTAAACAGACATACTAATCCGAAAAATTCATGCCGTTGATAGACATAACAGACTGTCTATAGGAGATTAATCACTCGATGAAAGGATTCATGGAAGACAATTGACTTATCTCGTTTTTCTTTCTTTTTTCCCCCAAATTTCTATTATTTCAGAATTTCTTAAGCCACAACCTCATAAATGTTTTAATTGGCAAAGTACAAACGCTAAAAAATAAAAACAAATTAAAATCTTCACTTTAATTCATAAATTTCAGTTCGGATAACTAAATTAATTTTAAAAGTCTCCTTGTCTTCACAGACTAATTGAATAACTTAAATTAATGTTCATAACTTCGACACTCTCTTACTGGAGAGGTTTTTCATCCCGGGAGTAAAGCACTAGCAGAGAATCCATTCGTTGATGATTCAGAATAAAATGAATAATTAAAGAATATAATTATTCGTTATATTCTATATGTAAATGTATTCTGTATGTAAATACATTTTTACTAGATGTGGCGATAAATTTATCATCAATTAAATTTACTTTAAATTTGCATCTGCTAGTAATTGGAAGATGGAGCGATACATTTATTCTCAGTATGGGAAAGAATTAGTAAAGACAGAGAGAGCGGATTTAAGTCTTAGGATCCCATAGGCACAGTATAAAAGTTCTCTACCCTAACCACTTTAAGAAAATGTGATAATTGACACCTTTTGTAATTTGATGTCATTTGCCAATATTGCACATGATGTCCTGATTCATAGAGCAAGAAGAAGTGACGTTTTATGTCACTCCTACCGGTGCAAAGTTGTAAAACCATACTAGTACATACAGTTTACAGACAAAATATACTCTCCTCAAGAGATGTTGCTCCATCTTCGCTAATTTCAAACAGACAATATCACGGAGCCTTCGTAACTCGGTTGCTCGAGTCCTTTGATTAGAAAGATCCCGGGTTCGAATCCCGTTCATGACGCGAACCTTTATCAGGGTTTTCCATTCAAAAGGTGAATTAGCCGATCTCATAGGTAGGTGGGAGTTTTTCCCCCTGGAAACTTGGGTTTTGTATCCCTCAAAAACAGGCAAACTGGTCCGATGAACACATCGATGAATCTACAGACACACTGGAAATACTTACTATTGGCAAAGAAGGCAACAGAAAATACCTTGTTCTATAATCACTATTCCCTAGGAGAGTAGCATTTGCCATTTAAACTTAATTATTAAGTTAATTAAAGTATCTTGTATAAATGGAAAACCCACTCATTTCTTTCTTAACTGCTCTTACACAAAAGAACCTTGAATATCTAGAGTCACCCGCCCCGCTCCCTATGTAAAATATTAATTGTGTGTTTAGTGTCTGCATTCTATTCAAACACACAAAACTGAAAGAGCAAAATAAAATGTAATCCAAATAACGATCAGTTTTTATCATGGAAGAACATTTGTCCAAATCACTGATAAAAGGAAATTAACATTTTCGAAACTTAAATTCAATAATTCAAGTCCACGTGGTCAAGGACGAAATACAAATCAAGAGCGCATGGTTATCTTCATCGTCTCTCGTCGCTTATGTATCTGCGGTGAGATCATATAAATATTCTAATTAAAAATACTACAAAATGTGAACTATGACCAACTATTGGCGAAATGGAGGTCAAAGATTAAAAAAAAATTAGCCGCGAAGGAGTGGTTTTAAATCTACTGTCAGGTTTAGTTTCTTCTTAAAAAAATAGCGCATCGGCGATTATAGAAGCAGGTAATCCAGTTAGTTATTCTAAAATTAAATTTACTTTAACAATTGTTTAGTTAGTAACTTTAGGCTTAAATGTTATAGACTTATGTGGACGATTCAATGGTCCTCGTGTGAGTGGATTTAACTAGAAATCCAGTAGTCACGCCATCAACTATATGCGTGGAATATTTGCACTAGTATTATCATATGTACTTTATATTATATCATCTTGTTTTCATTATGTAGTCTGCATAGTTTTGTTGTTACTGTTTCACACTACTAGGTCAGAGTTTCTATAACCAGCACGGTGTGTTTCGCATGCAGAGCTTTCTAACTTGATTGAGTTTTCCAGTAATCTTTTCTTTTGTAACTTATTCAAATTCTTGTTGTTTTCTCTCCTTTGTTTTCGTCTTTCCGAATGCTAGTTAATTATGGTCTTCGCATACTTTGCAATGTTAAAGAACAAATAGAATTTACTCGAGCACAGAGTTTTATATGTTGAGTTTCGATACCATCTTAAGTAAGCCACATAAAGAAAAAGATCCAGAGATCTGTGTTATTTTATATTCCCAAAATTTCTTAATATGACGAATATGTTGAATATAAACCACGTTGCAAATATTATTCTGACTTCCCATTTTCCGCGAATACTACATGGCACAATAAGACGTAAAGACTACAGAATTACAATGACTGTGGTTATGTACCACACTTGAAACAGGTGTGGTCCGGAGTTAACTTCCAGCAAGGTCTTGTCACAAGCTGCAAGTTACTCATTTGTGGCTATTACAGCACATTTAGACCATCCAAGATCAACTGCTAGTGACTTCATTAATACACAGAAACCTGGTGGTCAACAGGTAAAACAAAATCCCAGGGAGAGTCAGATAGACTATATACACCGATGGACATTGGCAAAAGAGTGCTGAAGATTATTGCATTCCTTGAATCGTGCATCAGTAGATTCACTCAACCGGGACTTAACATCGAAATTCCATGACCCCGTTTTTACATACGTTTCGAATACGCCCAAATCTCATGTTCATCTTATGTGCTACCTTCAATTAGAGTATCAACATTTATTATACAAAGACTGCAGCAACATGATTTGAGAGAATGGGAAGGTAGAAGTTAGAACGACAAGTACGAAGTCCCAATCTGCTCCCTAAATATCACCTTTGGGAAGAGTTAGTATTTCGTTGAAGAAGACACTGACATATCCAGCTTTATTAAAAGCACTCTTTACTGTCAGGTGGAAGAACAGATCAAAATATCTGTCCGTGTGTTTTCTATCATTTAGAGCAAATGATAATGACCAAAGATGAGTCAATGATTTATTCTGATTTGTGAAAATAATCACTTTGTGAAAGACTCAATGCTGTATAATTTTTGCAACGTAGTGTACGTGAAAAATATACGTACGATATATTGGAATTAAGCCAATTTACAACTTAATAGCAAGTATGACTATATTGCAACAAGGCTTCACAGCACACTGTCTGTCAACTTACTCCTTGTGTAACGTTAGTATGATAACGATATTACCATCAACCACTTTTTATACATCTGTTTGTGAAAGCCACGTGTTACTAGGATGCGTTATCTAAATTCAATGGTTATTTGCCTATGCAGCATTTTTTTCCTCAAAAAATACTGCTGATAAGTTAGCTAAAAAAAAGTTGATGAGATTGGAAACTGTCTGGAAGCTTAACTTTATTAGAAATATTAATTTACAGGCCTCAAAATCAGCCAATAACCCAGAAAATTTAGAATATACCGACGTTTAAGGCTTACTAATACTTCAAACAGCCAAGGTTACAAACATACGTGTCTTCGCATAAAATAAAGGTGTGTGTGTGTGTGTGTAACATCTTTACTTTTATATGTTTACTCTGTGAGAAATAGTTTTGTTTCCTCTCATTCTATTCAGATTTCTTGAATTAAAAGGGAAAAAAAAGATTTTGACTTCCCCTTAAATATTTTCGATTGGCGAATATAATATGTGGCGTACTTCTCAATGAAATAGTCATCAGGCTCTACTGGTTCAAGAGCTAGTAACTGTGTTGAAAAAATTGCTGCATTTATTAATAGTTTAAAATATAGGTCCTTTTGTGAAATCTGCGTGTTAAGATTAGCATGCACCACACGAAGCACAATAACCTCAGCAATAAAAATAGAACAGCCCATCGAAAGATTGGTCGGGAACCTTTTCATTTTAAGTGCGCTAACCTCTAAAATGATAACGTGTGTATAAGAGTAAATAAGCGCATCTCCTTTCGTTTTTCTTTAGAACTTGTAGAATTCTACAAGTTTTTGACAAATAACATTCATCCGGGTTACCATATAATGCAATCGTATACTACAGAGCAGAAGAAATACGGGCGCAGATCTGATGTATCTCTCTCTCTCTCTCTCTCTCTCTCTCTCTCGGTACCAAAGTTGAGAAGATGAGGTTAAGCTTGGTTCATCTTTCGTAGTCTAGTACGATCCATGATGTCGTTTACATATATCATAAATGTTCTCTCTCTCTCTCTCTCTCTCTCTCTTTCTCCATCTACCTTCCACTTTTGATCTTAACTGAGAGAGAGGCATTGACACAAAAAGTGAATTTTAAGCAATATTTCGCTTACTTTTGTCAAATAACTTTATTTATCGTCATCATCATCCTCATAGTTATACAAATATGAACAGGGAAATGTACATAGACATATGCATATAACAACAACTTATGGAGATAAATGATATTAAACGAATGTGACCAAGTTGTTTTGTGGTGTGTCAACTGATAAACGTCAGTTCATGAGTCTCATTTCGAAAAAAAGAATTTTGTTTATTTATTGCCAAAACTGTTTTCTTGGCCTTCCTCTGTATCCATTAGTTGGTCTACGTATAAGGAGCCAGAACATTGAATGTAGGTGAGGATGGATGTCTAAGTTGGTGTCCCAGCTATCTCAACTAACTTTTTGGATTGTTTCTATTAGAAGTCTTAGCAGGGTATATCTCCAAGAACGACAGACAGTATTAGGAATGTGATCTTCCAAGTGTATCCTAGTATTGTTCGAAGGCATGTTGTTCGAAGGCGATTGATGATATCAACCGCTCTTTGAGTAGTGGTGTTCCATCGTCTGTGAACCATTATATAAATATGGTTGACTGGTGGTTTTGTACAGAATCACAAATGTTAGTATCTGAGGTGAAGGATTTGAATTTCCAGATATTAGCTTGACTTCTATGGAATTGAAGAGCTTTATGTTTTCTTTTCACTATGTCAAAGTATCGATATAAGACACTGAAAATCGTTTACCTCTTCAAGAGGGTGGTTCATTTGGCTTCATATTTTTTTATCTTCTGTTTTTAAAACTTTACTTTTACTGCTCTTGACTGCCAACGTAATCAGTTATGCATTTCCACGTAAATGGGTAGTTTTGGGTAGTCTGAATGTCAGTCAGTCAGCACGACATCAACAAAGCAGAGACTGCTTATGTGGGTTTGTCCTGCTGAGATTACGAGAGTTAATCTGTACCCATTTTGTTTGAGTTTGAATACATAATCACGGTTGATGATAAAAAGATCTCGTGCCAAATAGTCTCCCTGAAGAAACGCCAGTGGAAATAGGAAACATCTCAGTCATCTCTCTCTCTCTCTCTATTACCCTTTCATGGTAATTCCAGTGTGGTTCCGCTCTTACTTTAATTATTTTCAAGGGTATGCACATAAACGTTAATGATGTGCAATGATTTTTAAGATATTATCGCTTAAAAATCACTTTTCATCAGCGGTTTCATTTTTAACTAAAAATGTAGGGATATTCATCTAGACCATCGGTTCCCAACCGGTGGTACCCGTACCCCCGGGGGTACATGCTGAGCCGTTAAGGGGTGCACGAAAAATAATCAGTAATGGCGAAAAAAAAAAAGTAAAGTAAACAAAACGCAAAACGTTAGTTATGGAACAATAAATGTCAGTATTTTAAAACAGCTATTTTTTAAAAAAAGGGTACAATTTATAGAAATGGGTTTAAAAGGGGTACACAAGTGGAAAAAGTTAGGAACCACTGCTCTAGACTAAGGTAAACTTCTGAAGTGTATTTTGTACAGTTCTTGCAAATTGATCTCACTATTGTTAATAAAGCCTCGAAAATAAGCGCAGTTTCACTTTGTATGCGCTAAGTTTTTCATTACGAAGTAATGAAAATTATAAGATACTTCAATTGATTATAAAAAGAAATGGAAGAATAGGACAAGGAAAACAAAGAAAATCTTGGACGGCAGACATCAGACAGTGGACTGGCATGAACTCCGAGGGGCTGTTCGGAGTGGCTGAGGATCGCTCAAAATTTGCCAAGATGGTCGCCGACCTCCGATAGGAGATGGCACTTAAAGAAGAAGTTTTTCAGTAAAGAGAAGACACTCGAAGAATATTGAAATTGTTTCTGGCAATTGACATTCTGAGAACGTGCGACAGCAAATGCTGATAGATTGTAGCTGACATTTAATTTTTATTCATTCGTACAGAAAGGTGATCATTCATAAGAAGATTAGAGTAACCTCTTTGGAGAAAATTATCATTGAGTGTACATTTCAAAATTCGTCTTGAACAAAGGCCAGGATTTTATGTCCTCATGGAGAAAAAAAACGAAGAATCAGAAGAAATCCACGCAACATTTGTTAATATCCAAGTAATTCCAAGCTCAACATAATATGCCAGGAAAACTTTTTCAAGGCAATTGAACTCTCATCATAGGATTAGCAATCGTAGTAACAGGTCGTTAATCGAGCTATGCAGTCCTTACAGTGTTAATGCACACATACAAATATATTGGACATCGTGTCTGAATTTTCATTGAAAAGTGATAATTTATTGCCCTAATCACCGTCTGCCACCTCATACAAGATATCTGATCGTACGGGGTGCTAGACGATTAGCGCTATATTAATGGCTAGCGATTAGATTAGCAAATGAGAAGTAAGCAATAGAAAACCATGTCAAAGAAGACCAAAAGTACTTCGTATAAGAAACAACATAAATAGATGGTTTATATTTCTCCCAATTGATTAACAGTAAAACTTCTATTATCAAATACAAGCCGATGCATGCGTTACTTATCTTGATAATGGATGAAAATAAACGATGAATGTGGACGAAGACGTTGCAGAATTCTAACGTTAAGGAATTTTTCTTTAGTGGCAAATGAGCGGGCAGTTGTCTCGAATAGTTTCTCATTGCCTGCTTATAAGGAAGAATTTACCTCCCATGCGTGATATAATTTACGAATAATTTTTGGGATAAAACGTACTTCCTCCAATTGGTGACCGTTATTTAATTACTTTTCCTGAATTGTAGGCATTTTTTTTTTTTTTTTTTTGCATTCATGTGGGCTGCTTATTCATAAATCGAACTCGTAGTGGCCACAGGTTTCTGCATCTCGAATGTAGCAACAATAAGACTGTAGCTTGTAAAGTATTTCAAAATGTTATTAAATGTGCTGCATCCTATTACTGATATAAAAACTGCTGCAGAATTATGATAATGACTGATTTCTGTGGCAAAAGAAGAAAGATAGAGTTTCTTACTCCTTCAGGGATTGAATAATATGCAACTGATGACTCTTAGAAACTTGCTGAAAGCCCTGATGTATGTATGCGTTTTATTATAATACTTCAGCTTTATTTCGTGATAGCTCGAATGTGGTCCTGCAAGAGGACTTCGTTACATTGAAGGAGGATATGACTGCAGAAGCTAGTTAGTTCGGTGCGGTAAAGTTAAACGGTTTGTATATTTTTCGAGCATTTAGTAGGATTTGTGTGGATAGAGAGCCAACCAAAACATGAGGCGTCCACGTGTTGCTGTTGTAGAGAGCCTGTTTGTCTGCAGAAAGAATGAAAAAAAAAACTTCCGGTTGTATTTGAAAATGACTAATAGAGTCTCGGATCTGGATGGTGAAAGAAAACATACGGAATGAATGGAAGGAAGGGCGAGTTCCTCATTCATTAAGCGATTTAGGTAAACAGACGTGAAAAGTGACGATGAAATACACGCGCTGTTTAAAAGGGGGGAGGGGAATGGTAAAAAGTCGAAATGTGGAGTTGCGATCTTCTTCCTTCGGTCCATTTGCAGACGATATTGGTGCGCGCCAATACATCCTACTCTCTAAAATCTTATCAGGATGTTAAATAACGCTGAACGAGTGCGAATGTGGTCCGTAGATAAGGTCAGGAAAGGTGGATTTGACCAAATTAAAAAGGCTTGATTATAATAATAGCGTGTCGTGATTAATTCATTATATTACAACTAATTAATACTCGTAAATTCACCGGATTAATAAACATGTTTTAGGATAAAATTGTTTAATTATAATTTGACTCGTTTGCCATAAAATTCTGCCGTTCAATTAATTGTATAGGGGAGGAAGGGGGGGGGGATAATTATGAGAAAGCGTAGTTCGGGAAAATCCAGATCTTGTGAATATGAAATTAAAATTTTCAGTTTCCGAGATCGTATCCAGACCCGTTTAACTGGGAATGCGTCTGCCGTTGGATTTTCACTGAAAGGGAAAATAACGCTCATTACGGGATAACTGAAATTACTGCGTGGTTAAACCAGTTTGGATATTTGCGATTAGATAAACTTGCCTCTCTGCATAACAACGGCTGCAAAATATCCAGCGTTTTGGAGTTCGATTCTCGGAACGTGAGTATTCGTAGACGGTAGGGTGCGACATATCGCTGGCTGGTAAAACGCAGAGGTGGGGTGGGGTGGTCACTGCGACTCGTCATTCCCAAAGATTCTTTTGTTCTAGAAATTGAAATTTCCAGGAAAATGTCAAATAATAATAATAATAAAAGAATAAATGCATCTGTTTTTATATTTCAGTAGATGTGGTGTACAAAACTAAGAAAAACCCAAACTTTAAATTAACAATAAATTCTCTACAGATTTTTTCATTTCACAAATGAAGTTGACGGAACTCTAATTAGCAATAATTTGTGTTATAAATAATTAAAATGATGTAAATAAATAATTACTTCTTTCAGGTATATATACTGTTCCCTTTAATCATGCGTTATTTTTATTTTATTTTATTTATTGATAAATAAAAAAAAAAATTAAAGTTTTTTTAAAAAAATTTTTTTTTTTTTTTCTGCCGATATAATGTCGTGGGAAATGATCACGGACTACAAAGACGTTAACCAACTACGCAAGAGCATCAAAAGCTTGATTATTGCTGCTTTTGATGCTCTTGCGTAGTTCGTACATTTGTAACCCCGAGCCTTTGATTTTAATTAAAATCTTCAACAGAAAGTTGAAAAGCATTCATTTGGTACTGATGAGTATTTCTTGGATTTATGTATTTGTCCAATTCGTGTCGTGTACAGAAATTTAAACTCCTGTAAATTTAGTCCATTACGTAGCGAAAAAATAATAAGTTAAATAAAATAATATTCTGAGAAAGCGTCGTCCAACCATTTAGTCTGGGATGGGAGATTTTTCCAAACTCATGACGGACCATCTGCTTGGTAATAATATTTACAGGACACTTGACAGCCTGGGTAGATGAATGGATGCCGTTAATTACATTGTGGATGTTTATTCGTGAATATTTTCATCGCCTGACGTGAGTCCCCCATCATGCTCGATTATGAGAGTCACTTGAAAAAGTGCCATCTTTGGTTCCTGGAGCAGGGCTTCTGGAAGGCCTCACCTTCAGCCTACCAATGGTATTAAAATGCAAATGGAATTATGTAAAAAATAAATAAAAAATACAGAAAATGAATAAAATGAATAAAAGTAGGGGAAAAATCCATACCTCACCCATCGTAAGAATGTACTAGGGATGTTGGCGAAATAATCCTTCGTGGGTGGAAACTACATAAAGAAAAATAGAAAAATAATTGACATTTTTACTTAGAAATATGGGAATTCATACTCCCAGTGTTAATGTTCTTTCTTTTATTAATCATAAAACCGATATAAGAACGGACGCTGAACAATGCGATCCGAAGAGATTCGCATATCACCGAGATTTATTGAAGCAGTTTTCCTGCTTTGTACACGAACTAAGTGTAAAAATCGGCATAAACAAAAGATGGTTTTATTAAATCGTATTATGAAAAGATAAAATTGATTTATTCGAGCGTAGTAATAATAATAATAATGACGATGCCACCAGTTTTCTATTCACTTATGATTAACTAAGTATAAAATTTCGAAACTTCCTGCTTGAACTTAAAGACTCGAGTGAAAAGAAAAGGTAATGCTTTAGAATTCAAGTCGTATATTACGATGATGTTTTAAAACGAAGGTAATGTTATCATGCTACTTGCATATTACAGAAATCTGAAAGTCATTCTGATTTGAGCTCGGTTGATCCACTCCATGGGCAGGTTGAACACCACTAGTTTATATGAAGAAATTGTTTTAACCGAAGAACTAATGCCAGAATTTTTTTAAACGTCATTTAAAGCAATTAATAAAAAAATTCTTGAAATAATCCGAGAATGAAAGAAAAAAAAAATTATAATAAAATTTCTTGTCAAGAATCGGGGAAGATATTAGTGTGGAGGTAACATGAGGAAAATATTCGATTAGATTGCAAGCAGAAGTAATGAATGCAAAAATCTGTGTGTGTGTGTGTGTGTGTGTGTGTGTGTGTGTGTGTGTGTGTGTGTGTGTGTGTGTGTGTGTGTGTGTGTGTGTGTGTGTGTGTTTATTTTAGAATTTATTTATTTATTTATTTTAGAACACAGAATTTAAAAACAACCAGATGCTCTATTTTCGACTTCAAATAATGTTTGATTTATAAACTAATACATTTTTATCTACTATTGGATTTCAAAAGAAATAAATTCCGATTGAAAAAAAAAAAAAAACGCTTACGCATGGACTTACACCGTACCAACAAGCTTTGGAAACTAGATCCGATGGAATGGGTGGTTCATCCTTATTCCCGTGATGTTTAATGTCTGCATATTGTAGCAGTTAAATTAAAATTGAGGGACTTGATCAGTAAGGTTTTGCATTGCAACATGAAAAACTCCTGTTTGATGTGTGCACAGATTTCTATCAGCGGCAAAATTAAGAAGTGAAATCCACTAAGTTATAATGACATCAGGTTTTAAATTAAGCGCCTGGTTGACCGAGCGGTTAACGTACCCGCTCTCCAATCAACAGGTGTGAGATTCGAATTCCACCATGCCAATGGATGTTTGTGATGGTCTTTAAGCGGGAGATGAATTTCTTTGCGCGATGTGAGACCATTTTCCCTTTTACTGGGGACCTGAAGCGCACCGAAAAGATCCAGTCTGATCTATAGGACAGGGTTTCCGAATTATGTAAAATATAAATAAAAAGAATATAAAAAGAATAAAGAAAATCATGCACCCTCCCACAGTACTGATGTACTACTATAGGACTAAAATCTTTCATCGATATGATTCACATAAAAAGTGTTGTCGGTGGAATTTAGGAATAATAATAATAACAACGAAACATAGCGTGGACATGAACTTGATCTATTTAAGAATTAACCCTAACTTATGGTTACTGTTTAGGTTTAAACAACAGAAGGTTTTAGGTTTGTTATAATCTTGAAAATGAGAGACTGGTTCTTGTTGTAATTTTCTCATTAGTCATTTTTCTTCCGGACCTTCGCCAAAACAAAACAAAGAAGAAGAAAAAAAGAGCTAGAATAGCTGATTTAACATTCAATGACCAAATATGTGCAGTATGGTTTGGAAATGGAGTATATCGAGCTGCTATAGCTTAACTTATCTCATTTTCAATGAAACTAGCAGAGATGTCGGCACCTACTTTCCTCTCTGTGCTCATTAACTTATCAACAAAGATAAAAACTGAACTAAGAAAAAGTTCGCCAGACTCCACGACTTTCCCTAAATGGGCAGCCACTCGTTAGAGTTTTAGTGCTTCCTCGACAAACCCGTTCCTGCCACCATAGGAGTTCAAGTCCTACCCATCACTTTACCTGCGTTACTATGGCGATGACTTCCATTGTTACTGCAACCGAAGTCCGGTCTGAAAATGGGGCAGCAGTTATCAAACTCAGTAAGAGATAGTAGCTATGGCACACCCCTTAGCAAAATGCCTCCCCTCTGAAATTCCTAAGGTCAACGAATCTCCAGAACCCGAAGGGTTGTTGTGTTTTTTATCTCTTCGTTCACGTACTACATTTTGAAGTATTGTGATATTCCTTTCATGGAAACAGTGCCACTCAGGGACGGGTACCGCTGGGTTATTGCCCAACAAATGCCCCTTTCTCATATTAATTTTCTACGAAGTGGGAGGAAAACGTCTCCCAATGAAATTAGTTATGGGAATTATGGTCATGTTTTCGAAATCTGACAGCTGGCAGTTTTATTTTCTGTTCTGAAATGAAAGAAAGCAAAATAATCATTCGAGTGTAGAAATGTTTACTTCGTTGGTTTTCAAAATGAAAAAAAATCCCACCCACGCTTGAATTTCTCGTTTAACTTTTTTTTTTTCGTACATTCCAGGCTTAAACCTGTTATTTCAAATTGTCCATTCCAGAAGAGTTTCTGGACGAGAGAATTAAATGGCTGTTCTTCAAATAACAGCGCACTGTTGTGTGTGTTTTGACTTGTCTCGATATCATTCACGATCTTATCTTAGAAATGCACGATGGATTCATAAGCGTTCTTAAAAAATAATCGCATGTTATTATCTTCCTGAATTCAAATACGGTTCTTGCGTATTGAATACGATGAGTGATGCACACAAAACTGGATAAAATCTAAGTACTATTCATAAATTATGTAATCTGAGTGCCTCGAATTTCTTTTTGCGTAATCAACAGACATTGCTAAAGGACATTGACTTGCATTCCGTCCTTAACATGTTGCTCCAGTTTGCGATTGAAGCTGGCAGTCGAAAGGGCACAAATCTTATTTCAGAAATGATTTCGAGGGAAGAACCCCCGTGGGAAAACACCCGAGCTTGCCATCTAATGGAACAACTAATTCAATGGTTACATTATTTTTTGTTACAACACATCGTAGTATTTCGAGTAGGTTATTTCAAGAAACGCTTTGATGTTGACAATATCTGTCCCATAGTCAGGCAATGTTACCTTACCTGTCACAACGTACTTGATTCTTGTGACAAGGTTCAAAAAATTTACCGTGTGAGCTTTCTCTTCACAACGCGAAATAAATTTGTTTTTGTTTTGATGTGTGGCTTCATTGCTGAAGTAGTCTCCTTCACGAGGATTTCGTCCTAAGATTGTTTCAGATGAAATGACAGCGAGTTTTCTTGCATTTAACTCTGGCAATGCTGAAATATTCAACCGAGTACAGAAATGAATATTCATTCGCTCTTTGTTTACTTAAGGCGTTCATTAGGGATATAAAACAACAACAAAATAACTGTTTTTAAATCTGATTTTAGATAATAATGAGCCTGATAAAAAGACAAAAAATAGGTAAAATATTTATTACATTCTCAACGACTCAACATTTCATGTATTTTAGGCGTAGTTTGTTTGTTTTTAAAAGTGAAAATGGCGAATTAAAGATAGAAATAGAATAAGCAAGGATAGTATGAAGATGGAAACTAATTGAGTAAATGTATATGGAATAAAAATATGTTAGTTCAGAGTGCGACGCGCAGCATTCAAACCACTTTTAACTTCATCTGAGTCAGAATTAAAACAGCGTTGATCAAAGCTTAGCGAGCACGGACACACGAGATTTCCGAGAAAAATTATGGAAATAAAAACCTGTCATCAGAATCACGTTAAAAATGAGGATTTTGAGAAGAAATTTTGACATGGTTAGCACTCAAGAATGGGCGAGCAGAGCTAATCAAAAACGGTGTCGTCATTAAACAGAATGGGAAAGAAATGACCCACGGGAAGACCAAAATCTTCGTGGATTTATAAATTTCGTCAGAAGACTGGAATATAAGATCTGACGGATAGCAGAGTAATTGGAAAGAAAATTGTTCATAGAAAACTAGTAGCAAGGTGAAGTAAACTGTACTGTTAAGTGTTATATTGTAATCCATCTGATAACTAACTGGTGGTGTGTTCTGAGTCAGTTTCTTCTGAAAACCATTTCTTCGATTCCTTATCAGGTTTTAATGTAATTAATTTGAAACCTTTGATGAGTGTTACAAATTAAATACGGAGTAAGTGGGTTTGTCCGTCAGTCCTGCTAGATTTAACTCGCAAGCTCCTTGAGACAATCGCTGTACTGGCCTAGTGGAGCAAGACTGAGGTCCCCATCCACTACAGATGGAACCAAGCGATAATAAATACTTTCGTAAGGGGCGGTCGAGAAACGGGGGGAAACCCCACACGAATAAATAAATAAATGCGCAGAATATTATTGGATGATAGGAATCGCCTAGCAAAATGCTTCTACACGAAATTACTGCCCGAAATCTTTCCGATAGCAAAGGAAACTATCCACACTTTTTTCTCTCGTCATTAATATTATATTTCAATCATCTGTTTATCTTACTTGTAAGGAGCATATTTTATTCTCTAAATAAGAGGGCCACTACACGGAAATCTGTCGTTGGTATTACATCCCCTAGTTGCTCAACGTCTTTTTGTTTATTAAGAGCCACTCACCTTATTCATCTTTACTTGAAGAAATAAGGGAACCCGCATTATTGATAGCACGTTCATGATGTTATCGCAGGTTATTGAAGCCTGCCAGTCCCTGTTTTGCTCGTATGGGGATTCAGTAACGTTGACGACGCATCAAACAGGTTCTCTCAAAACATTTCGTAAACAAGATAATTTTCCATAAACTGAACAGTCTTCGTCGTCTAGTTTAACTGCAGATTCTTTTTCATTATGGGATTATTTAAAAATAAAAATTAACGCTGTTTATCATTCATATATTTCAGGGGTGCGATATTCAGAACTGTGATCGATCCTTTATGAAACGGTGCATGAATCAGCTGTCTTAAATCAGCTGATTCCCGCAGTCGTAGCAGCTACTTCGTGTCGATAATTATCTCCTTGTTAATGAAACTAGTAAATAATTTATGGTGTAAAATAAAATATTGAAATATAATTTTGTATATTTTGTTTATCCAATACACACCCATAGGAATGTGTATTATTGCGAATCTGAGTGCGATCTAGCCAGGGATTGTAAAAGCACTATCAGGCCATTATTTTGATAACCCTCTTCATATTGCGTCACAGCAAAGCATGCTGACTTATTTGAAAGGTTGAAATCCATTGCACATTAGTATCAAGAGGGACTAAGGAGTGAATAGTCCGTATATCATTCTCCGGAGACAAAACATGAACCGTTTTTCAGCCACTTAAGGCCTCCAATAAGCAGGGTAGTGATCTTACGCTAGATGATGAAATTCATCTCCCACTTAAAGACAATCACAAACACACATGAGATTCGAGTCCATAGACAGACAGCGGAGAGATACCATACCATTCAGCCAAATAGTCCACTCAATACAAGGAAGCGTGTGATGTATTAATATGCAACTCAACAATCACCTTCCTTGGGTGTACGCTAAATGTCATTGGCTTTTGTTATTCTTAAGCGCGTTGGTTTCATAAAGTAAATTTATTTGAGAAGAAACGTTTGAACATACTTGGAGATAAGAGCTCATTCATTTGTAGCCTGCTCTCCATTTAGAAGAAATTTTGTTAAGGGAAGTAAAGAACAACTAACTCATCCCACTTATATGCGCATATACGGATATAGCATAAGGTGTTGCGAGCCTATATTGAACTCATAATGAGTCCTCCTTACTCGCAACTATATTACTCCTAGGAAATAAACCATCTGACTCTTTTCATTCTCAAAATGGAGTAGATGGCACCATTTTATCATTAAAATTTTAGATATCAATATTTACCTCTCGATATTACCTATCCGTGATAATCAAGAGATGATGTTCCTAATCCTAATTGGTAATTATACATAAGGGCTTTTACAGTGGGTTTTGCTGATTTGTGAATTAGAAACTTGAGTACTTTCTGGGAGAAAAACCATGCTTACCTACCTCAAAATCGACTAAATACTGGAAACAAATAAAAAAAGCCTAAAGAGTTCCTCTAGTCTGTGATTAGAAACGAACCTGTAAGCGTCTTCTGTAGAACTGTCAATATGAAAGTTACGAGGCTGAGGCATCGAAAAACATACTCTCCGTCAATAAGCCTAGTGATATGTTATCGGTGATGACCTCCACTGCCTGCTGCAATCTTAAAGTATCCATTGTATTAACGTTATTGAGTAGATAACTCCTGAAGTTCGGTGAATATGACTTAGGAGCTAAGCTGTTTTTTGCATACCTAGTAGTCCTTTAGTTAAATGGTTTCTAGTGACCTTAGGTTTTGCCAGATTCAAAAGAATTGCTGAGCTATCTAAATGTTGCAGAAATAGTTAACTGACTTGAGCATAACGAGATTTCCTATTACTCTCTGTATTTATGGACTTTTCAGCTGAAGGTGAGTTAGCCAGTCTCATAAGGTGGAATGATTTCTCCTGTCAAAACTTCGAATTCTTCATCCCACAAAAAACAAGCCAATCGGCTTGAAGAATACACGTAATTAACCTCATTAGCTTTAGTTGCATATTCCAGCGCGACGTTTTCACACTGCTTAAACTCATTACAATTAGTTCATATGATGCACGAAAGGTGCCTCTAGACGAGTCACGAGATCTTTTAGTCAACTTCAATAACAGCTTACAAGTAAAAGAAAAATTATTCATAGAATTAAACCTAATTAAACTCTGTGAGATCAAAAAAGTAGTATTCGATTATTCGCATATTATGCAAATATCCAAAGTCTTGACTGGAGCCGCCTCCTAACAGATCACCGTGGAATAAAAAAAATCGATTTCGTGTCAACCACTCCCACCTGCCAGACGTCAATTATTCCAAATGTGGCAAGTAAGATGAATGGTTATAATCGTGAGTAAATCAAACTGCTGAAGGTGAAAGTGAAGTTGTTTGTATTGCGAGGTCTTAAACAGATGGTCTTATTGGTTATTGATTACGAAGGCAGTTTCCTCAGTTTCATGGGTGCGCCGTTATTTATGAACTGCGTATGTGTTCATTAAAATAATAAGTGGTGTAATTAATCACACGCTCTACCATAAAATGGGACTGATTTCCACCGTCTAAGAAGCATTCATTTTAGTGAAGTGGACGTTCTTTGAATGGGACTTGCCACGCATTGACCACCGTCCATTCTGTCACCAAAGTTTCGTTCATAAAAAGTTCAAATCAGCAGATGGAGCAGAACTTTCTGCTGTCATCTGGGGAATTCTATGATGATATTTTGAAATTATAAATTTGGCTTGTAAACGAAGTTAAACCTGTTTACGTTGCCTTCAGAAAAGTTAGAAATGTTAATCGGTTATTTTAAGAACGGGAATCGAAACTCGTCTGACGGTAATCCTTCAGATGGGTTGTCCGCGTTGGAATGAATGTTGAAGTTATGGGCAGTAGAACCCATTCTCCTAGAGATTCTACAGATGGTTCACAGATGATTATAAAGATTATTCTTAAAATGGTAAACATCCCTTAAACGTCTCTTACTGCTTATTTCTCTGTTTTTATTGAGG